>NC_056733.1:124760635-124853135 GCF_019279795.1 Protopterus annectens | reverse complement strand
AGACGGAACTACCTCAGATCTCGTTTGGTAGCTAACCTACCCTGCTAAAGACTATCCTAACAATAGGAATACAATTTCCTAATAGAAGTCCTCATATGAAGGCTCAGGAGGAAAACAACCTAATAGGAACTCTTCAAGATCTGTCCAGGCCAGGGGGAAGGAGGGAGGACGAAGAAAGAAGGCGAGAAGACAACTAACATGGAGCGTTATGGTAGGTACATAACTTCTAAATGTTAAGTTGTCAATCTCGCCTTCATTTTTGCTGGATGGGACGCGTCCTAGCACCTGGATCCCGGGTGGCTCAATGGAACAGACTCTTGAGAACTGTGGAACCAAAACTGGCCCTATCTCTGGAGGCCAAGTCCAACTTGTAATGAGAGACAAAGGTATGAGGCGTAGCCCAAGTAGCTGCTGCACAAATGGTATCAATGGGAAGTCTATCCTGAAAAGCTGCAGAAGTGGATAGACTCCTGGTTGAGTGAGCTTTTGGTTTAGAAGATTGCTGTTTGCCTCTGAGAGAGTACACATAGGAAATGGTGGAAGTCAACCATCTGGATAAGGTCACTTTAGAAACTGGGAGACCTATCCTGTTTTCTGCATAGGAGACAAATAATTGGTCCGATTTTCTGAATTGTTTAGTTCTATGCAAATAGTACCCGAGCTGACGATGGACATCCAAAAAATGCAGTTTCTGTTCAGCTCTGTCGGAATAGTTTGGGAAAAAGACTGGTAGATCTATAGATTGGTTAATATTGGTTTGAGACACGACTTTGGGGAGAAAGGAAGGGTTAGTTCTTAATGATACCCTGTCCTTATGAAAAACCAAATAAGGGAACGAATGCAGAGAGCTTGAATCTCGGAAACCCTTCTTGCAGAAGTGACAGCCAGTAAAAATATAGTTTTCCAGGTCAATAACTTCAAAGAACATGAAGCAGACGGTTCGAAGGGAGGTAGTATCAAGGATGCCAACATTAAGTTTAGATCCCATTGCGGAGGAGGATGCTTTATAGGTGGTTTTAGGAGAAAAACTCCTCTCAGAAAGGCCTTGCATAATCTATGAGACATAATGTTATTGTCATGCAAGCCAACATGATACTTGGAAATAGCAGCCAGTTGTACTTTGACTGTAGATGACGAGGATCCTGAATGAAAAACCTCCGCCAGGAAATCCAAAACAGAATGTACAGGAGCAGTAAAGGGATCAATATTTTTGGAATTTGCCCAAATAGAAAAACGTCGCCACTTGCTAGCATAAACAGTCCTAGTGGACGACTTCAAAGAAGACACTAAAATGTCTCTGACTGAGTCAGAAATCATCGGTAGCCTGGCTAGGGAAGGAAGTGGAGCAACCAAGCAGTGAGGTTGAGAGAATGAATGGCCCGGTGCTGCTGACCCGACTGGTGGATCAAGAGATCCGGAACTGGGTCCAGATGCCAGGGCTGCACCAGAAGGTGACGATGCAGAGACGGAAACCAAATTTGTCGAGGCCAATATGGGGCAATGAGGATCAACTTGGCTCTCAAAACGGTGGCTTTCTGAATGACTTGTGGAATCAAGGGAAAGGGAGGAAAAGCGTACAGAAGTCCCCGGGGCCAATCCTGGGTTAGAGAGTCTCTCAGGGGTTGGCCTGGAAGGGGAAAGAGAGTGAAAAAATCGGGGCACTTGTTGTTTTGAGGAGTAGCAAAAAGATCGCAACAAGGAGTGCCCCACTTTAGAAATATCCAATCCACTACAGATTGATTGAGAGACCACTCGTGAGGCATCAGAATGGATCTGCTCAGCCTGTCCGCCAATAGGTTGGACCTGCCGGGGATGTGCGTTGCTATCAGAAACCGCTGAGAAGAGATCGCCCATTGCCAAAGTCTGAGAGCTTCTCGACATAACGGATAGGACCTGGTCCCGCCCTGTTTGTTGATGTATCAGACCACGGACATGTTGTCCGTTTGTACTGCAATAGTCCCCGTGGGAAGAAAGTCGTTGAGGGCTTGCAACGTTAAAAGCACTGCTCTCATCTCCAGGACATTTATGTGCAGATGGTATTCTATGGGTTGCCACGTCCCGTGGACCATCCTGCCCTGATAATGCCCCCCCCCACCCGATCAGAGAGGCATCCGTAGTGACTGTGGCAACTGGAGGAGGGGGAATAAAGGGTCGGCCCTGATGAAGAAGAGGGGAAGATATCCACCAGTTCAGATGAGCTCTGCACGACTGTGTGACTAAGATTTCGTGCCTCATCGGAAGGCTGCGGTACGACCACTGCGTGAATAGCATCCACTGCAGAAGACGCATGTGGAAGCGAGCTAGTGGTAGAAGAACAATGGCCGCAGCCATAAGACCTAGAACCTTCAGTATAAATCTGGCTTTGATCTTGTTGCTTTGCAATAGAATCCGAACGAATTTTTGGATGTCCAGAATTCTTTGATCTGTTAGTCTGGCTAACATTTTGACGGTGATTAATTCTGCGCCTATAAAGGTGATAGATTGGCAAGGCAGCAGAGAAGATTTTTCGAAATTTACTGAAATTCCCAAACTCCTGCAAAGTTGTAGTGTGTAGTCTCTGGACTGAAGAAGCTGGCACTTGGTGGTGGCGGAGAAGAGCCAGTCGTCCAAGTATGGAAACACCTGGAATCCTTGACGTCTCAGATGAGCTGTGACCACTGCCATGCATTTGGTAAACACTCTGGGGGCTGAAGTGAGGCCAAAGGGCAGTGCTTTGAATTGGTAATGACTGGTCCCTAGCCGAAAGCGGAGAAACCTTCTGGAGCGTCTGTGAATCTTTATGTGATAGTACGCATCCTGAAGGTCCATAGAGCACATCCAGTTGTCCTTGCCCAGAAATGGCAGAATGGACTGAAGCGTGACCATCCGGAATCTTGCCTTCTTGACAAATCTGTTTAGATTGCTCAGGTCTAATATTGGTCTCCAATCTCCCGTCCTTTTGGGGACCAAAAAGAATCTCGAGTAGACGCCGGATCCTACCTGGTCTGCCGGCACCGTCTGGACGGCTCTTTTTTCTAGGAGTTTTGAAACCTCCTGTTGTGCCAAATCCCTTTGACCGGGTGAGATGTCTGGAAGGGATTGTAGACGTCGGGCAAACCTTTCGAAGGGGATTTTGTAACCCTCGGATATGATCGACTGTACCCACATCTCTTGAGATAGGGATTGCCAGGCTACTGGGTACAGTGATATCCTTCCCCCGACTGCCTCCAAGGGTGGACAGTCGGGCAACACCTCAGGGATGCTGAAAGGGCTTCTCAGGAAGAGACTCCCTGTTGCCCTGGTTCTGAGGACCCCCCTGCCTCTAGGGCGGCGTCTATTATTGTTACCCCCTCTGCCTCTGGGGGTAAACTGACCACGTGCGTCCAGTGTAGCTCCTTGGGCTTTACGGAACCACATCTTCCCCCCCTTCTGACCCATGGGATATGGTCTAGAAGGAGTGGAAAATTGGACTCCAACGGCAGAAAGAGTTTTACCGCCCTGCTCACACCTGGTCAAGGTATCCTTCACTTGAGGTCCGAACAAAGCCGAACCATCAAAGGGGGTATTAGTGAAGGACGCCTTAAAGGGGTCCGCAAAATTACAAAGCCGCATCCAGGCTTGGTGTCTAAGAGCAACTCCTGTGCCTGCGGCCCTGCTCGCTCCATCGGCCGCATAGGATATGAGCCGCATGGAGGAGTTAGATATGGAATTCAGGATTGCAAGCTGCGAGGCAATCTTTTCTTGAGCCCCAGCAGCAGAATGATCCTGGACTACTTCACCCAGTTTCTTGAGAATATCTCGTTGAAGCCTGGTGAAGTGACAAAGATAATTCAGCGAACGCATAGCAAAGGTCGCTGAAGAAAACATCCGCTTTCCATACCTGTCCATGGTCCTAGAATCCTTGTTAGGAGGATGGACAGGTACTGAAGGATCCGCCAGTTCCTTCTTAGTGGCAGCCGTCACCACCATAGCATCCACAGAGACACCCTTGGAAAGGAACTGTTTGACCGAAGGGGCCGTGATGAATTTGGATGGTCTCCTGGGGACAGGTTCCACAGAATCTGGAGCCACCCACGCCTTCCGAGCCACTACCTGCATAAGTGGGTCGAAAGGCGGAGACACCCAGGAGGTGGAGGGTCGGGATCCAAAAGCCTCCAGGTATACCGACTCATCCTCGGAGGGGTCAATGGAGGGCCAATTCCCCCTCTGTTTGAGGAGTTCAAGGATGTCTGAAAAGGAGACATCCTCAGAGGGGGATCGTGGGGAACCCTCCGACTCATCTAAGTTGGTATCAGATGTAGTAGACTCAGGGGAGTCCGTGTGTTTCCTCTTACATGTCCTCTTCCGAGGGGGTTCCCCTGCAGGATCAGGAGAAACCTCGGAAGAGGAGGAAATTCCCAGTGGGGAAACCTGGGGCGATGGATCCCTGGGCCTGAGAGCAAGAGGCTGGCAAGAGGCGTCTACAGGCACTGATGAGGGAGGAGCTAGAGGGATGGACTGTTGACCAGGCTCAGAGGCCAGGACACTCCTCATCACCTCAAAGGCTCCCCTCCCCGGGAGACCGGAATATCCCCGCTCCGAGGAAACAGGAATTCCCTGCTCCAATGAGAGGGAAGGCTCCGAGGCCGATGTCGGCGCCGAGCTTACCAAAGCCGAAGCCCCGAGAGGGAGAGCGGGGTCGGACAAGGGTCCGATGCCACTAGTCCCCTCGGAGCCGACAATGGAAACCCGACGACCGGATCCCTCCAAGGAAGGCCTCAAGGAGGAGATCGGAGCCGAGGACGACGGAGCCGAAGGATGTATAGGCTCCGGCACCGAAACAGTCGCTGTCCCGAGAAGCTCCGGCTCCGAACTCTGGTGTGGAGTCGGAGGAGGAAGTTCAAGGGGTGAGGCTATAGCCGAAGTCTGCTGAGACGGGCTATGGAGCTTTTGGGCCAGTGCCTGAGACTTCAACAGCCTGCTTACCACCCTCTCCAAGTCGTGGTCAGACAGCCTGGAAGTTCTCGAAGATCGGCTCCGATGGCTCCGCTCCGACAAAAGAGGAGACCCGGGCAGTGGATACTCAGTAACGAAGGGGACCGAGACCTCTTTCGGGACGAAGCCATCGGAGCCAAAGTCCCCTGAACTCCAGATGGAGCCGAAAGTTTCTCGGCTCCGATGCTGGATAAGGTGTCGGCTCCAGCCGGAGCCGACAAGGCTACAGTAGACAAGGTATCGGAACCAGCCGGCACCGAACCCACTACTTTTAAGGTAGATACATTGGTTCCAGCCGGAGCCGATCTCGGCTCCGACGGAGCCGGAGCCACCGGAGGAGGCTTGGATACTGAAGCCTGAGCCTTCGGTGGCTTAGAAGGTTTCCCAGACCCTGCTTTAGAGGGAGAACCTTCTGGCTTAAGTAAGCCATGGAGGATAAGCTTATTCCTCCTTTCCTGCAGGACTCTCTGGCTAAAAGAGTGACACAAAGCACAGGAGTCCTGCAGGTGCAAAGGCCCCAGGCAATAAACACAAGAAGTGTGACCGTCTGTCAGAGACATTTTCTGACAGCACGAGTCACACTTCTTGAAGCCTGAGACCTTGCCTTCCCTAGACATGACCTAGGAGGAAGTAACACACACAAACCCCAAAAAACACACAAAATTAATCCCCTACACACAACACACAGGAAGGGATTAACCAATGGGGGTTTTAGGCCTAACTAAAACTTTACACTAAAGGTTATAAAAAGGTTATAAAAGTTTGAAAAACAAGGGAATAGGGAGGGCTGTAACTCACTACAGACTATACTATGAATAAAAGGGGAAAATAAAACCCTAACTATAGCTTTTCTGATTTTACCAAGAAAATCACTTACCTCAGCTGGCAAAGGAGACCTCTTTCGCTAAGCGGCAAACGAGATCTGAGGTAGTTCCGCCTTGCATCATGGGATATAGGGTTGCCTCGAGCTGGTAAAAGGAGTTCTCAAGCTAAGCAAGTGCCGAGTCGGAGCCGAGGATCGGCTCCGAACCCATCCAGCAAGAAAGAAGGCGAGATTGACAACTTAACATGAACCTTGAGTAGATTCCGGACTCTAAATGATCTTTTGGTACTGGCTGGATGGCCCTTTTCCTTAGAAGCTTTGACACCTCTAATCTTGCAATTTCCCTTAGACCGGGTGGTACGTCTGGAAGGGAACCTTTTTGAGGGAAGGGGCTTTCCTCGAAGGGAATCTTGTAACCCTCGGATATGATCGACTGTACCCATTTGTCTTGAGAGAGGGAAAGCCAGGCTTCTGGGTACAGTGACAATCTTCCCCTGAATGCCTCCAAGGGTGGGCAGTCGGGCAACACCTCAGGGATGCTGGAAGGGCTTGTCAGAGAGAGGCTCTCTGGAGCCCTGGTTCTGCGGAACCCCTCTGCCCCTAGGGCGGCGTCTGGTATTATTACCCCCTCTGCCTCTGGGGGTAAACTGACCACGTGCGTCAGGCGTGACTCCTTGTGATTTTCGGAACCACATTTTCCCTCCCTTCTGACCTTTGGGGTAAGGTCTAGAAGGAGTGGAGAAACGGACTCCTACGGCAGAAAGAGTCTTACCATCTTGCTCACACCTGGTCAACGTGTCCTTCACCTGAGGGCCAAACAAAGTTGACCCATCAAAGGGAGAGTTTGTGAAGGACGCCTTAAAGGGGTCTGCAAAATTACAGAGCCGCATCCAGGACTGACGTCTGAGAGCCACTCCTGTGCCTGCAGCTCTACTCGCCCCATCGGCTGCATAAGAAATGAGCCGCATGGAGGAGTTGGTTATAGAGTTAAGGATTCCCAGCTGAGAAGCAATCTTTTCCTGAGACCCTGCTGCTGAAGGATCCTGTACTACTTCACCTAATTCTTTAAGGCTGTCCCTTTGAAGTCTGGTGAAGTGACATAAATAATTCAGCGAACGCATAGCAAAGGTCACTGAGGAAAACATCCGCTTACCATACCTGTCCATAGTCCTGGATTCTTTGTTAGGAGGATGGACTGGTACGGAAGGATCTGCAAGTTCCTTCTTAGTGGCGGCCGCCACCACCATGGCATTAACCGGGACACCTTTAGTAAGAAACTGCTTTTCTGCGGGGGCCGTAATAAATTTTGAAGGTCTCCTAGGGACTGGTTCCACCGAATCAGGAGATGCCCACGTCTTTCGAGCTATGACCTCCATAAGAGGGTCGAAAGGCGAAGACACCCAGGAGGTGGAGGGTCAAGATCCAAAGGCCTCCAGGTATACCGATTCATCCTCGGAGGGGTTAATGGAGGGCCAGTTCCCCCTCTGTTTCAGGAGCTCAAGGATGTCTGAAAAGGAGACATCCTCAGAGGGAGATCTTGGGGACCCCTCCGACTCATCTAAATCGGTATCTGATGTTGTAGACTCAGGGGAGTCTAAATGCTTCCTCTTGGAGGTCCTCTTACGCGGGGGTTCACCTGAAGGATCAGGAGAAACCTCGGAAGAGGAAGTCCTTCCCAATGTGGAAACCTGGGGCGATGGATCTCTGGGTCCAGGAGCAAGAGAGCGGGAAGAGGCATCTACAGGCACCATAGAGGGAGGAGCTAAAGGAACCGACTGCTGGCTAAGCTCTGGGGCTAGCACACTCCTCATCACCTCGAAGGCTCCCCTCCCAGGGACAGCCGAGAGATCCCACTCCGAAGAAAGAGAGATCCCTGGTCCCACCGAAAGGGAAGGCTCCGAAGCAGATGTCGGGGCCGAGCTCACCAAGGCCGAAGCTCCGAGAGGGAGAACGGGGTCGGACAAGGGTCCGATGCCACTCGCCCCCTCGGAACCAACCAGGGAAGCCCGACGCCCGGATCCCTCCAAGGAAGGTCTCAAGGAGGAGATAGGAGTCGAGGACGACGGAGCCGAAAAGTGTGGTATCGGCTCCGACGCAGCAGCAGTCATGGTACCAATAATCTCCGGCTCCGAGCTCTGTAGGAGAGTCGAAGGAGGAATTTCAGGGGGATGTATAATAGCTGACGTCTGATGAGACGGGCTATGGAGCATCTGGGCTAGTGCCCGTGACTTTAATAGCCTACTTACCACTCTCTCTAAATCGTGGTCTGAAAGCCTGGAAGACCTCGATGATCGGCTCCGATGGCTCCGTTCCGAAAGCAAAGGTGATGCTGGAGCCGAGTGAATAGATTCCAAAGAAGGAGATCTAGACCTCTTTTTGGACGGAGCCATCGGAGCCGAGGAACGTTCGGCTCCAGGCGGAGCCGACAACTTGTTGGCTCCGAGAGGAGACAAAGATATCTCAGCTCCAGCCGGAGCCGAGACATGCTTCGACGCTGGGGTGTCGGCTCCAGACGGAGCCGACACTGGTGCCCAAGCCAAGGTATCGGTGCCGATAGGCGCCGGCACAGAAGCTTCCAACAAGGAAGGATCGGCTCCGGACGGAGCCGATGTCGACTCCGGCGGAGTCGGAACCAAGACCACAGACTTGGACACCGAAGCCTGGGTCTTGGGTGGCTTAGAGGGCTTCCCGGAGCCGACTTTAGCCGGGGAGCTCTCTGGTTTAAGTAGACCCCTAAGGATCAACTTATTTCTACGTTCCTGCAGGACTCTCTGGCTGAAAGAATGACATATAGCACAGGAGTCCGCAGGTGTAGGGGTCCCAGGCAATAAATACAAGAAGTGTGACCGTCTGTCAGAGACATCTTCTGACAGCACGAGTCACACTTCTTGAAACCTGAGACCCTAGTATCTTTAGACATGTCTGACCTAAAACGCACACCCATACAACAATCAGACCAAAAAAGATACTAATAACTAAATTATTATTAAAAGTAAATAATTAGTTATTATTAACAGTGACACAACACACACACACCTAAGGGAAAAATCTGACAGGAACTGTGAGGGTGGGAAAGGCCTAAGGCCCGAAACTCAGAAACTATGGAAGAGTGAACTAAGGGGAATGGGTATGGAGCTAAGTGAAAGAGGATCACTAACTAAGTCTAAGTAACAAAATTTTAGGGTTTTGGGACCTAAAACCTGACAAATATCAATGAAAAAATCACTTACCAGGAGCTGGTAAAAAGGATGACCTCATTAGCGAAGCGGCAAACGAGATCTGGGTAATTACCGCCTTGCATCATGGGATATGGGGCTGCCTCGAGCTGGTAAAAGTGACTCTCGAGCTTAGCAAGTGCCGAGTCGGAGCCGAGGATCGGCTCCGAACCCATCCAGCAAGAATGAAGGCGAGATTGACAACTTAACATTAAAAAGTTAACTTACCTTATTGTAGGGGGCCAGGTCCTCCTTTACCCTAGCAGTTTAAATGTGAATGTTCCGTGACTGCACTATAGCGGAGGAATGGAAAATCTTCCGTTTTGCACTTACACGTATAGCGCGGAATGGGAGATTTCCCTTTCCTTCACTATAGTGCCATCTCAGAGTAAGTATATTTAAGTAGTGGGGGTGTGGGCCAAATCCAATTTGTAATGATTAATGAAGGTATGAGGCGTAGCCCAAGTTGCAGCTGCACAGATGTCATGTAAATATGCTCTGGCATGGAAGGCAGCATAATTTGCCACCGACCTTGTTGAATGAGCCTTCATGGTAGTAGGCAATGGAATATTACGTTGTGTATAAAAGAATGTCAGGCAGTCTTTCAACCACCTAGCTAATGTGACCTTAGCAACAGCAGATCCTAGTCTAGGTCCAGAATAGGCCAAAAATAACTGGTCAGATTTACGAGAGGACCTAGTCCTGTTTAAGGAAAAATGGATTTGCCTGTGAATATCTTGGGCATGTAGGCAATACTTTCCTCTGTTTCAATGATTGGGAAAGAAAACTGACAATTCAATGGTTTGATTAATGGACATTTCAGAGATCACTTTTGGCAGAAATGAAGGATTAGTTCTCAAAGACACTCTATCTCTATGAAAAATCAAGTATGGACTCTTGATGCATAAAGCTTAAAGCTCAGAGATACGTCTGGCAGAAATAATGGTGACCAAAAACAAGGTTTTCCATGACAAATATCTGAGGTCACAAGAAGCAGCTGGTTCGAAGGGTGGCATTGTCAGAGCTTGTAGAACTAATGACAGATCCCATGGTTGAATAGGTTCTCTAAAAGGTGGCTTCAGATGATTCACACCTTTTATGAAGGTCTTGCACAATTTGTGTGGCATAAGAGAGGAGTCTTGGACACCCTCATGGAAATTAGATAATGCAGCCAAATGAACTCTAATGGTAGAGGCCGATAGACCCGGTTGAAAAAGGTTGGCCAGATACTCTAGTATTATCAACACTGGTGCTGAGAAGGGATCTACTTGTTTTTCTTTCAGCCAACAGGTAAATCTTTTCCACTTGCTTAGATAAGTAATTCTAGTGGAAGACTTATGAGATGCGATGAGAATGTCACGTACTGGCAAAGAAAGATCATTCTGCCTGGCAATCAAGGGAATTGGAGTAGCCAAGCTGTGAGCTTCAGGCTGTCCAAGCTGGGATGAATCAGGTTCTGTGGATGTGAGATCAACTCCGGGGTTGGATGGAGAATCCATCTAGTAGGTGAGGCCAAAGGAAGGGGAACCAACTCTGACAAGGCCAATATGGTGCTATGAGGATCACCTTGCTCTTCAACCGACAAGCTTTCTTCAGAAACTGGGGAATGAGGGGAAAAGGTGGGAATGCATAAAGAAGACCAGAGGGCCAATCGTGGACTAAAGTGTCCCTGGGTGTCTGTCCCGGAAGGGGAATCAGGGCGAAGTAGTTGCTGCATTTGTAGTTGGTCGGGGTTGCAAAGAGGTCACAGCAAGGACAGCCCCAGCGGTGGAAGATCTCTGCCGCTATCAAGGGATTCAGGGACCACTCGTGAGGTTGGAGAACGCACCTGCTGAGTCTGTCTGCTATCACACTGGAACTCCCAGGAATGTGCGCTGCTAGAAGAAAACGGTTGGTAGCCATCGCCCATTGCCATATCCTCATGGCCTCTCAACAAAGGGGGTAAGATTTGGTTCCACCTTGTTGGCTGATGTACCAAACCACCGCCATGGTGTCTGATTGAATCGCAATCATCCCAGATGGCAGCAAGGGATGGAATGCTTGCAATGTCAGAAGCACTGCCCTCAGCTCTAGAACATTTATATGCAGTTGGGCCTCCAATTCGGACCAAGTGCCTTGGACTGTCTGTCACTGACATAGCCCTCCCCACCCTGTCAGGGAGGCGTCCGTGGTCACTATAGCATTGGGTTGCTGGAGGGAGAAGTGGCGAGACCATTGTGACAGATTGTGTGTCATCCACCAATTTAAATCCTGTTTGCACCCGTGGGTTACTCGAATCTTGGCTGAAAGAGGATGCTGAAAAGGATACCATTGGGTGAGCAGTAGCCATTGTAGAAGCCTCATATGAAACCTGGCCAGGGGGACAAAGGTGATGGAGGCTGCCATGGAACCCAACAGCTGTAGGACAGAGTGAGCTGTGGATTTCTCCCTTGAAAGGATTGGGATCAGTTGCTTTATACTTAGAATTCTGAGCTCTGGAATGGCAGCTCTGCAGTTCTTTGTATTTAAGATAACCCCTATGAATTTTGAATTTTGTGGACTGAGATGGGGTGAGATTGGATTTTTGCCAGTTTATAGTTATGCCCAGCCTTTGTGCAGCGAGGAAAGAATATACCAGGGCTTCTTCAAATAGATGTCTGGTTTGGGCGGAAATGAGCAAGTCGTCTAGGTATGGAAACACCTGGAATCCTTGTAGTCGCAAGTGAGCTGTGATGACTGCCATGCACTTTGTGAACACTCTGGGGGCTGTAGAGAGTCCGAAGGGCAGTACTCTGAATTGGTAGTGACTGGCTCCCGCACGGAAGTGCAGAAATCTTCTTGATGGCCTGCCCACTTTTATGTGGTAGTACTCATCTTGAAGATCTATCGAGCACATCCAATCGTCTTTTTCCAAAAGCGGGAGGATAGACCGTATTGTGACCATCCGAAATTTTTGTACTCTCACAAACTTGTTCAGTACACTGAGATCGAAAATTGGTCTCCAGTACCCAGTTTTCTTTGGCACCAAAAATAGTCTTGAGTAGAATCCGGATCCTATCTGGTCTGGAGGGACTATTTGGATGACTCTCTTTCTTAGCAGCTTTTCTATCTCTAGTGCTGCTTCTTCCCTTTGACTGGGTGGAACGTCGGGAAGGTTTTTTTGAAGGGACTGGACAAAGATCGAAGGGGGATATGATAACCTCTGGTTATAATCCTTTGTACCCAAGATTCGGTGGTGATGGTTAGCCAGACAGAAGGGTACAAGGCGAAATGACCCCCAACCACCTCCAGAGGAAAGGAGTTGGGCCACTCTTCAGGAGCGCTGGTAGGATTGGCCAGGGAAAGAGTCCCTGGAACCCTGGTTACGCGGACCCCCTCTGCCCCAAAAGGACCGTCTTCCCTCTGAGTTTCCCCCTCTGCCTCTAATGGAGAACTCAACCTGTGTGTCACGGAAAGGACCCTGAGGTTTCTTGAACCATATCTTCCCACTCTTTTGGTTTCAGGAGAAAGCACGTTGAGGGAAAGAATAACAGACACCTACGGCAGAAAGGGTCTTACAGTCCTGTTCACATCTGGCCAGTGTGCTTTTAACTTTGGGTCCAAACAATGAAGAGGCCTCAATGGGAGCGTTAAGAAAGGAAGCCTTAAAGGGTTCCGCAAAATTGTACAAGTGCATCCAGGCTTATCGTCTCAAGACCACAGCTGAACCCGCTGCTCTAGCTGCTCCTTCTGATGCGTGAGATATCAGTCGCATAGAGGAGTTAGATATTGATTCAATGGTGGTCAGCTGAGAGGCCATTTTGTCATGGACCTCATCAGACAAGGCACCGGCCAAGGTTTCAGAGAACTCGGAAATCAGATCCCTTTGAAGCCTGGTAAAGTGTGCCATATAATTCAGGGACCTGATAGTAAAGGTCGCTGATGCAAAGGTGCGCTTCCCTATCCTGTCCAGGGCACGGGACTCTTTGTTAGGCGGACGGACAGTCTGTCTTTCTTCTTCCTCCAGATCCTTCTTTGTTGCGGCCGCCACCACCAGAGCATCCACAGGAAGACCTTTAGACCAACGGGGATCTGTAGCTGGAGGGGACAAAATCTTATCTGGCCTCCAGGGAATAGCCTCAATGGTGTCAGGAGCCTTCCACTCACGCTGCACAATGAGCCAGACAAGTTCATCGGCAGGTGGAGTAACCCAGGAGGTAGGGGGCCGGGCGTGAAAAGCCTGCAGGAACACAGACTCTTCAGAGGTCGGATTAGAGGGCTGCCAGTCACCTCTCTGTTTAAGGATTTTGAGGATATCACCAAAGGATACCTCAGAGAGTGACCAAGGGGATCCTTCCCCCTCATCAAAGTCTGTGTCTTCAGTGAGGGACTCCTCTGTGGAGTCCATGTGCTTCCTCTTACACAAACTTTTCCGGTGGACTTCCTCAGAGGGAGAAGCTGGGGAAGATAGCGGAAAGGGGGTTTCCTGTGGGAATATGTCCTGAGGCCCTTGCACCCGGTGTCTGCTAGGTGCGACTTGTGAAAACAGTGTACCAGAGGAGGGCAGGGGATAGACAGCACAGTATCACCAGCAGAAGCCAGACCCTTCTCCATCAGTTGAAAGGCTGGTCCATCTGAAGAGGGGTGAGTGTCCAGGACAGGGGTCACCCCTCCCCTAAGTGGCTCAGCCTGCCGACTCGGACTCCCCAGATGGCTGTGGAACAGCAAATTAGGCCTGTCACAACTGTCATCCTGGGCTGTAGTAAACCTCTCTTGCCTTGAAGGCAACTGCGGTTCCTTAGTGAGATCCATAAAGGAAACCGCAGAGAGGGAAGACTGTGCTATATCAATGGACTTCAAAGGCAATGAAGGAGGAGAATAAGAAGGGGTCTTTGAGATGGGTGATCACCTCCCAAGGAAGGATAGGTCCTGGGGGGCGGGATACCTCTGGCCAAATGCACTTGATCCACAAGACGCAACACGTCGTGTTCAGAAAGGCTTCTAGTGGACCTCACGGAGACTGAGAGAGAAACAGGTCTGTCCACAGAAGTGGCAAGCTCGGTGCCCACCTCACCAGTCCGCATCGAGAACAACGTTGCCAATAGAGACTGGACTACAGGTGTATGCACCGAGGAAATCACTGGTGCTGAGGTCATGGTCTGCACTGACACAAGGTTCGGTGCCGAACTGGTTGCCGGTACCGGAGCTGGAACCGACAAAACTGGAGCCAGTAACTGAGGCGTCGGTTCTGAGTTACATGTCGGAGCCGACGTGGTCAAGGTCTGCGTCGACTGAACAGTCGGAGCAGATGTAGTAGTCGTAATAGTCTGAACCGAGGAGCCCCTCGGTGCCGATATAGTAAAGGCCACAGGAGAAGACGGAGCCGAGATCACTGATGGTGCCAAAGGCCTCCGTGCCGAAGGTCTAGACACCGAAAGCACTGGGGATGACTGAGTGAGCTCCGAAGCAGAAACTTTAGCCTTCTTAGGTCTTGGTTGGCGGGAGCCCCCAGCTGGGGACGAAGTCAAAGACTTGGCCTTAGTAGGATCATCCAAAATTTTCTTATGGGCTCTAGGAGGGGTTGAAGCCTCTGACCCAGAAATAGCCTCTGAAAAGGGAGAGTTGAGAAGTCCCTTCAGCAACAACTTATTTTTCCTTTCCAACAAGGTTCTGTTAGAAAATTTTTTACAAATAGCACAGGGCGGGTCAACAGATAAGTGGGACACACCCAAGCAATAAACGCACAAAGAGTGTGCATCTGATGTAGGTAATTTGTGTCCACAATCAGAACATCTTTTAAATCCCGGACTACCTTTCTTATCTGCCATGATAGAAAAAAGGGGACAGTAGAAAGGGTACCAGCAATGGTACAAAAGAATACCCGAAGGTATGATGAAGAAGGAAGAGATTACCAACAACGGCAAGGGAGAAATACCTTGCGGTAAAAGGTGCAGAGTAAAGAGAAGAAAACTCAAGAAAATATGGTTGCTAAATGCGATAGGGTAAGAGACAACAAAATAGAAACTTTTCTGTCAGAAAAAGTTATACATATGACTAGTCTGACAACAAATATCTATACTTAGCTCAAGAGAAGCAGCTTGACACGACTGAATGGCAATGCGGCAAACGAAATCTGGGGTAACAAGGAGAGGGGGATTATGGGTAAGAGTTTAGCTCGAGAGTTTGTAGCTGACATGAGTTTGGAAAATGGCCGGCTCGGTTCCGAGGTCAGAACCGATACCCATACGTAAGGAATGAACAAGGATTAACAATATCAGATGTAATTTTCTTTTAATATCATCTCAGAGATTTCAGTTCATCAGAAGCAACATAATGACTTATCACTCTTAGGAAGTGACAAATAGATCTGATCAACTTCTTCATAAGTAAAGAAATACATCTTTTCATTGACGGGAATATTCCAGTCTTTCAGAGATAATCTATTTCTTAGCAAAATCAGAGACAATTGCATGTCAAAAGCAAGTACTATAAGCAAGATGTTTTTTACTAAACTGTGAAGAAAAAAATGATAATATAACATAAAAGGTCTATAGCCAATAGTTTCAAAGAAAAGAGTACCGAGTCATATGTGATCACTATTTAAAAGGTTGCATATCTGTGGATGCTGAAGGACATTACAAAAGAATATCAGTACTTATAAATACATGACAGAAGAAAGCAAAGCAGTATAAAAGCTATTAACACTGGTGACAGTCTTTCTCAGAATAAGAACCTATCTTGACTTTAGCACCAGCCTAATTCAGAAACTATACTATGCCCTTCCTGGAAATATTACAGCAATGTGCTCACTTTCAAAGGTGTATATACATACCATTTCTATAAACAAGTTGCATATTTCTTGTAAAATCACAATGATCCTCTCTGGTCTGTTGTAATGACGTGAATTAATCCATACTAGGCATATGTTATGCATCATTACATCAATAATTTGCGGTAGCTAAAAATGAGGAACACAACAACAATTATCACGATTTCCTGTGAATCACAATAAATATAACCTGGAAAACTACAATGCAGTAAATATGCAGTACTACAGCTTTTCGTACCATGAAATGTAAACTATAAAGTAATACATGGAAATGAAAAAATGTATGCGCTTACCATAATTACAGCTCTTTGAGATCCATGTCTGTCTACTTCAGCCAACAGGACTAGTCAGCCTGCCATCTAAATTTTCCACAGGCTTCAATCCATCCCCTTTTCCTACAATGATCTGCATAGTCTCCCTTCTCCAGATAGTACCATTGTGTATGAACTTACCATAACAGTAGACATTTGAACAGATCACCATTGAAGTACTGATTACTAATGTGAAGTGCCCTGCCAAGGATACTGTGTTTTCTGTCAGCATACCAAAGCTTGGGCACCTTCTTCTTGCACTATACAGCTGACATATATCCCAAGTGTGAGACTGCAATGCAGTACATAAAAGGTGTATGGGCATGAAAATACTTAGGACTTTCTTGCTCTGGACAAGAAGAGAAATGAGGCAAAAGAGGAGAGGTAAAATAAGATATGACAACTAGAAGGGGGGAAATGTGTGAAAATTCCACAATGGACAGAAGAACTGGAGAAAGGAGGCTGGGTTCCAGTAATGCAAAAGTGATCCAGTCAGAAAGCTGCTGTTATGGTTAGTTCTAACACAACATTACTATGTCCTTTATAACGTCCTACTGGATCACTGCTGCAGTACTGATTATGAATGGGAAGATTCCTAAATCTTTTACAGAGAGAAGTGAGGGACGAGGGCTGAGTAACTGAACTGGAGTCCAAACTTCTTTAGAGGAATGCATGTAGCAAAACCATACCTGGACCTGGATCTGGAGAAGGCAACAGTAATGCATAGTAAATGTATGAACTGAAGTCCAAGTGACTGCCTGTAGAGTGGATCTTCCGTCTAGAGCTTAGAAAAAGGCACCAGAGGAAGCAACAGCTCTGGTAGAATGGGCTTTTATCTCACCTGGAAGATTTTTCCTGTGAAAAGAATATCAAAAGAAAATAGCTAGAGAAATCCATCTACACATTGTTTATTTAGTGATAGGATAATCTAGCTTTCTACCCTGAAATAAAATAAAAAGTTGATCAGGCATTCTAATAGCTTTAGTCTTGTCAAGATAAAATATTTGCTGCCTAGAAACATCAAACAAATGTAAAATCCTATTCCCTTATTTTGAGAGCAGAGGAAGAAGGTAGGCAGGTTATTCAACTGATTTAAAGATAATTTTTCAACAACCATAGGCATAAAAGAAAGGTTTGTTTTTATGGATACCCTATCTTTGTGAAAAATGAGAAAAGGAGGAGAGACCATAAGGGCATGCAGCTCTGCAACTGTCAGCTAAAGTAACAGCTATGAGTAAGATTCTCTCCCATGTACAAAGTTTTAGAAAAGAAAAGGAAGCAGGTTCAAAAAGGGAAACAAATCAGTTTTTCTAGAACATAATTCAGGTCTCCAGGAGGAGGAATAGATTTTCTTTGTGGCCTGTTATGCAGGATGCCTTTTAAAAACTGTCTGACCACAAAACTAGCAGAAAGAGGAGGCACAAAAGGTAGGCAGGTAGATATTACTGACAAATGTGCTTTAATGGAACAATATGCCAGCCTTGAACTGATCAGCTCACTCAGATATGAAAGAATGTTGGAAATAACCATTTGATAAGAGTCCTGTTTTTTTCTTCTGGCATCAAATAGAAAATCTCTTCAATTTGGAAATGTAAGATTTTCTTGACAAATGCTTCGTAGCCTCCTGCAATATCTGCAGCATATTCTCAGAGAAAATGTACCTACACGGAATTGAAATCAGATCATCCCCACGGTCAGGTTTGGGTTTTGTAAGTTTGGATGAATGGGAAAGCTCCTTTTGATCTCTGTGCAAGTTCGTCCTATAAGGTAACTTATGTCTGCCCTTAGTCAGATGGAAAACAAGGGAGAAAGAAGAGTTGTGTAAGTAAACTTACAGTATTTTAAGCCATTTGGGTCTTACCCCTTGTGACTGATGAACTTGCTAAGCTTTAGGGTACCTTCCACGTGCTTTGTCAGGAGTTTGGGAAGAGCTCCATATAAACATAGTTACAGCAACAATGTCTTCAGTGCTCTTTGTATAGAAACAGGAGAGACAAGAGCCCTGAAAACAAATCCAACAGTAGGTTATATGTGTGTGTGTATATATATATATATATATATATAAATGTATATATATATATATATATATATATATATATATATATATATATATATATATATGTATATATATATTAAGATACATACATCAAAAACCCTGGCAATACTAAAGGAAAAAGCAGGCAAAGTAAGGTGGCTGGAAGAAAGGCAGTTACTTCAACTCTAATCTATTAGATCATCTACTATTATGGTATGCTTATTTACAAAGTTGTACTATGTTCAGCATTTAGATCACTGTTGTAGTAGCCTAAGCAATTTGGGTCAATTACCATAGCCCAAAAATGATGAAGAGAGGAGGGAAAAATAAACTAAAAATCCAAGAACCCCTAAAGAACGGTCCTAGCAAAGCTTGTTTTGAACTTGGAAAAGGAATCCAATTCATAGTGCTTTATAAAAATATGTAAAATACTTCTAGAATCCACACCTTTCCAGAAATCCACAAAAGAAGCCAACACTCTTGTAGAATGGGCACTAACTTTGCCTAGCAGTTGCTTATAATGTAGAGTATAACAAAATTCAATAACATAAAGACAACCATCTGGAAATAGTTTGCTTTTTTAATCACCTTTATTGAATTATCATTTGTGACATAGACAAACTTACATTTATATAAAAGTAACCAAACCATATTAACAAGTTCACATTTACAAACATTATACATCACCTACATTATAACATAGCCTATAATCTAGGCAACATTACATAAATTATTCAATCCCTATCTTTTAGTTATGTACTCGCCATAACTTCAGATGTTTGGGATCCATCTCGCCTACATTCTGACTGATGGGGTTCGGAGCCGATCCCTCGGCTCCGACTCGGCACGCTTATGCTATAGAGCGAGGCCTCTAATTGGCTGAGCTATCTTTATCCCAGGATGCACCACCACTAATCCCCCAGATCTTGTTTGTCCGCATTCATGCACACATGCACAGCTTGTTTATATAACATTGTTAGATGTTTCAAGATGAAACAACAGGATTCGGACCTTCTGATATCCTCTGATCTCCAAGGAAGGGGGAAGGAGGGTGGGTTATTAGGAATGTAGGCGAGATGGATCCCAAACATCTGAAGTTATGGTGAGTACATAACTAAAAGATGTTATGTGATCCTATCTCGCCTGCATTCTGACTGATGGGACAGCGTCCCTAGCACCTAAATCCCGGGTGGCTGATTAAAAAACACTCCTGAGCACTGTGGAACCAAATGAAGCTCGTCCTCTAGATGCCACATCTAATTTGTAGTGAGAAATGAAGGTGTGCAGGGAAGACCATGTAGCCGCAGCACAAATGTCACCAATAGCAAGCTTAGAATGAAATGCTACCGAAGTAGCCATAGCCCTTGTAGAATGAGCCTTGACAGAGGTGGTAAGCTCTTTGTTAGAATAAATATAAGCTTGAGTAATACAATCCCTGATCGATTTGGCAATAGTGACCTTTGTGACAGCGTTGCCCAATTTGTTTTCTGCAAAGGATACAAACAACTGATCTGTTTTCCTTGATTGTTTGGTCCTATCTAAATAAAAACGTAACTGTCTGTGGACATCTAGTGTGTGGAAAATAAACTCCGCTTTATTGGAGTATTTTGGGAAAAAAACTGGAAGCTCTAACGATTGTTGCAAGCATAAAGTAGAACAAACTTTTGGAACAAAAGAAGGATTTGGTCTGAGGGACACCCTGTCTGTATGAAAAACCAAGTACGGGGGTTTCACTGACAAAGCTTGAACTTCTGAAACCCTTCTGGCTGAAGTAATCGCCACTAGAAAGACTGTCTTCCATGATAGAAACTTTAGATCACAGGTAGCTGCCGGTTCAAAGGGGAAAGAAGTCAGGGCACGCAACACTATATCGAGATCCCATGGAGGTGCAGGATGAGAAATCGGAGGTCTTAATAGAGCAGCACCTTTCAAGAAGGTCTTACACAATCTGTTGCTCATTAAAGGTGGGTCTATGGATTCATGAAAATTAGAAATTGCTGCCAATTGTACTTTGATGGTAGAAACTGAAGAGCCTTGATTGAAAAGAGAGGTCAGGAATTTGAGTACCTCTGCCACGGGAGTAGAAATGGGGTCCAGGCCCCGGAGTTGAGCCCAAATAGCAAACCTTTTCCATTTGCTAGAATACAGTTTCTTTGTAGCAGACTTGTGGGCTGAAGATAATATGTGCACAACATCTGGATCCAGTGCATGTCTCCTGACTATCGTCGGAAGAGGAGGAGCCAGGCCGTCAATTTTAAGGTGTGTAGGGACTGGTGTAGTAGTCCCAACTGATGAATCAGTAGGTCTGGGACCTGGTCCAGGAACCATGGACCTTCCAGAGCATGTTTCCGAAGATAGGGAAACCACACTTGACGAGGCCAGTAAGGAGCAATTAAGATCATCTTGCTCCCTAAGAGAGATGCCTTTTGAATCACCCTGGGGAGGAGAGGAACTGGAGGGAAGGCATAAAGCAGGCCGGTGGGCCAAGGATGGACTAATGCGTCCATGGAGCTCTTCCCCGGAGCCGAGGTTAGGGAGAAAAATTCTTTGCACTTCGCATTCAGAGGAGTCGCGAAGAGGTCGCAACACGGAACTCCCCATTCGCTGAAAATCTGCCTTGTAACTGTCATATTCAGAGACCATTCGTGAGGAGAGAGGATGGTTCTGCTCAACCTGTCGGCTATGACATTGGAATTGCCCGGTATGTGAGTAGCCACTAGGAAGCGTTTGGTCGAGACTGCCCATTCACAAACTCTCATCGCTTCTCTGCAAAGAGGATAGGATCTGGTCCCTCCCTGTTTGTTCAGGTACCAGACAACTGACATGTTGTCTGAGTGAACAGCAATTACGCCCTGAGGGAGATAATCGTGAAGGGCTTAAAGGGACAGGAGTACTGCCCTCATTTCTAGGATGTTGATGTGAAGAGGGGTCTCTTCCAGGTGCCATTTGCCTTGGACTGACCTGCCCAGGGAATGCCCCCCCCACCCCAACTGGGAGGCGTCCGTGGTCAAAGTGGCCGCCGGAGGAGGAAGAACAAAGGGTCGCCCCTGATCCAAATTGGAGGACACTAGCCACCAGCGAAGGTCCCGTTTGCAAGATTCTGTGATCCATATGAGATGATTGAGAGGGAGTTCCTGAAAGGACCACTGAGTTGAAAGAAGCCACTGGAGGATTCTCATGTAACCTTGCCAAGGGAACTAGCAGAACTGTGGCAGACATGGATCCCAAAAGTTGTAGGACCATTCTGGCTGGGGCTTTGGACCTGGGGAGTAAGGCTCGAACTTGATTTTGAATGGTTTGAATTCTGTCTGCAGGTAGATAGACCCGCATCTGGTTTGAGTC
Source organism: Protopterus annectens (assembly GCF_019279795.1). Taxonomy (NCBI): domain Eukaryota; kingdom Metazoa; phylum Chordata; order Ceratodontiformes; family Protopteridae; genus Protopterus; species Protopterus annectens. The sequence goes on along the minus strand of NC_056733.1, from coordinate 124,831,669 downwards.
TATCTCTACCCCTATGAATCTTATTCTTTGAGATGGCCGCAACACAGACTTTGGCCAATTGAAGGTGATTCCAAGGGAATTGCCCAGTGATATTGTGGCTTGCAGGCTCCGTAGAAGTAGATGCTTGGAGGTGGCAGTTAGGAGCCAGTCGTCAAGGTACGGAAACACCTGGAATCCTAGACTTCTCAGGTGAGCAGTCACTACTGCCAAGCATTTGGTGAACACCCTGGGGGCTGTGGTGAGACCAAAGGGCAGCGCACGGAACTGAAAATGACTGCCTCCTAGGCTGAAGCGCAAATGTCTCCTGGACGTTTGATGTATTCTGATATGATAATACGCATCCTTGAGATCTATGGAGCACATCCAAACACCCTTCTCCAACAATGGGAGAATGGTTTGCAGAGTGACCATTCGGAACTTGGACTTCTTGACTGAACGGTTTAGGTTGCTTAGGTCCAAAATGGGCCTCAAGTCCCCGGTCTTTTTTGGCACCAAAAAGAATCTTGAGTAAGTCCCTAATCCGATCTTGTCTGCGGGGACCGGTTGGATGACTCCTTTTTGCAGCAGCTTTGAAATTTCTGAGGCTGCGATATCCCGTTGACTGGGTGGCAGGTCCGGGATTTTTTTGGACTGAGGAGGGGGGGGGGGGGCGAGAGAATGGGATGGAGTAACCTCCGGCGATAATTCGAAGCACCCATCGGTCCTGAGTGATCCCTTCCCAGGCCTTCAGGTGCTTCGAAAAACGACCCCCGACTGGCTCCGGAGCAGCACAGTCGGGCAATCCCTCAAGGACTATGAAAAGCTGAAGAGCCACGAAAGGACTCGCGGTCTCCAGTGTTGCGAGGGCCTCTGCCGCCTCTGGGACGGCGTCTTCCGGATGAATTTTCACCTCCTCTGCCTCTGGAGGGGGAACCTTCCTGCTGAGAGGGGTAAGACTTCTGAGATCTACGGAACCACATTTTCCCTCCTCTTTTAGCCTTGGGATAAGGCCGAAAGGGAGTGGAAAATCGTGCCCCTACGGCAGTCAGAGTCTTACCCTCCTGTTCACAGCGGGTAAGTGAGTCTTTTACCTTGGGTCCAAACAGGGAGGACCCATCAAAGGGGGCGTTGACAAATGAAGACTTAAAGGCCTCCGCGAAATGACACAGGCGGAGCCAGGCTTGTCTCCGTAGAGCAATGCCTGTACCCGCCGCTCTACTCGCTCCTTCGGCCGCATACGAAATGAGCCTCATGGACGAGTTCGAAATGGATGACATTGTAGCCAGCTGAGATCCAACCGTCTGGGCCAGCTCCTCAGGCAGGTTACCTAAGAGGGTATCGGATAGCTCCTTAATCAGATCCCTCTGAAATCTCGTAAAGTGCGTCAGGTAGTTCAAAGACCTCAGAGTAAAGGCCGCTGAACTAAGGGTGCTTACTGCATCGATCCATGCTCCTAGACTCCTTATTAGGAGGATGGACGGACGAAGCCTCTGCTACATCTTGCTGGGTAGCAGATGCCACCACCATAGCATCCACAGCCACACCTTTCGTAAGGAACTCTCTATCTGGGGGCGCCGAGAGAAATTTGTTTGGACGAGCGGGCACCGGTTCCACAGAGTCTGGGTGTTCCCACGCCCTTCGACAGATCAAATCCAAGAGCTCGTCGAAGGGCGGAGACACCCAGGAGGCAGAGGGCTGAGCCCCGAAGGCCTTCAGGAACACCGACTCATCAGCAGAGGGAGGTTTGGACTGCCAGCCGCCTCGTTGTTTTAGGGCTTCCAGGATGTCTGCAAAGGAGACATCATCCGAGGACGACTTGGGGGACCCCTCTGCATCATCGAGATCAGTGTCAGATGTCAAAGACTCGTCAGGGGAGTCAACGTGCTTCCTCTTGCACGTTCTCTTCCTGGGAGGTTCTTCCGAAGAGGCTTCAGAAGGACCTCCAGGAGGGGGAGAAACCCCAGCGGGGGTAACCTGAGGCCCAGGGGCTCCGCTGTCTATGGACAGGGGGACTGCCAACGATCCAGTCTCCAAATGTAGGGAAGGAGCTGGGGAAACTGTGGAGGTAGCCAAGGAAGATTTGGCTAAAGCACTCCTCATAGCCCTGAAGGCGGGACCACCAGAATCCTGGGAGGGTCCCCCCTCCGTGGCCACGACAGTGGACGGAACTCCCGCCGCCGACGCACCAAGAGGGAGACTTGGGACCGAAAGCATCAATCCCGAAGCCTCCCCCCCAGGGCCGGAGGAAGAAGTCCGTGCACTAAACTCCGACCCAAGAGCTGGAGTCGGAGCAAGGGTCGGGCCTGACCCTAACACCTCCACTGGTTCCACCAGCACCTGCTCCAACGGTGCCGAAGCTGTTGGAGGAGGAAGTACAGTAGGGGAGTGGACCATCGGCTCCGAAGCCAAATGGGCTGGAGCCGAAACCATCTTTTGGAACACCGGAGACTGGAAGAGTCGAAGGAGCACCCTGTCGATGTCCGAATCAGACATCTTGGATGATCTCGAGGATACTGATCGGGCCCGAACCGATTTCTCCATCGGCTCCGAAGGGCTCGGGGACCGGCTCCGAAATGAGTCAACAATTATCGGCTCCGAGGAAACCTTCAAGGAAATTTCCCTCGGTGCCGATAAGGACTTCGGCTCCGAGGGGGAAGAGTCTGAGCCGATGACCCTTATCGGCTCCAATATCAGTGGAGCCGATGAGGGTGACCCGCCTCTCGATGCTCCAGACCTCGGCTCCGAAACCAGAGGGGTCGAGGCTGGAGGCATCGAGGCAGACCGTTCCGACCTCGGCTCCGAAGTCTGTGGAGCCAATGGAGAAGTCTGCTTAGTTTTCTTAGCAGTCGGTTCCGAATGACTGGTCGGAGCCGACGCTTTCCTCTTTTTAGAAGGAGACGGAGAGGAAGATAAAGCCTCCTCGAAGGAAGGCTTGATTAATCCTTTGAGGATTAATTTGTTTTTCCTCTCCTGGAGGACTCTGGAGGAAAACGCATGGCATACACTGCATGATTCTTGCAGATGTTTAGCACCAAGACAATAGACGCACGAGGAGTGGTCGTCCGTTATGGACATTTTGAAGCCACACCTCGTGCACTTTTTAAACCCGGAGGGTTTATGCTCTTTAGACATACTAAGGCTACAAAAACAGATAAGCACAGTAAACACTAAAGGGTTTGACACACAGGAACACAATTATGTACACCACTGACTTAGTGTAAATATTTAAAACTAAAGAACTTTTTTTTTTTTTTTTTTTACACAAGATTGTCAGAAAGAGAAAGGAAAAAAGGAGGGTCAAGACCCTCTAACTTAAACGGGTACTTGACCCACACACAACCACTAAAGAAGTAGTAACCACAGGGGAAGGCCCCTCTAACTTAAACGGAACCTTCTCTGACAGGAAAAAAACACGAAAATTTTACCAAACCTTATGAAAAACACTCGTACACAAAGAATAGCCGTTAAAACAGCTTTTGGGTTTAAATGAAGTAAATACTGACAGGAAAAAAGCCTAATATATAGTACTTAGCCCAGCCAATGTTGAGACCACGTCCAAGCTCTGTAAGCGGCAAACGAGATCTGGGGGATTAGTGGTGGTGCATCCTGGGATAAAGATAGCTCAGCCAATTAGAGGTCTCGCTCTATAGCATAAGCGTGCCGAGTCGGAGCCGAGGGATCGGCTCCAAACCCCATCAGTCAGAATGTAGGCGAGATAGGACCACATAACATCTTCTGTTAAACTTCATTACTGCTAGAAAACATTTTTCTGCTTGTATTGTTCCTACAATTTCCTCTTTTTCTATGTAATTTACTTCTACCTTTTCTAAATATCCCAACTCCTATTCTTTTATCTTTCTTACAGTATTCACTACATTAAGTATAGTTGGTCTAGATTCTGATTTCCATTTTCTTAGTAATTTATTTATTTATTTTGGCAGCCACCAGATCCTGTATCCCAGCTAAAAAAAATAAATAATTTCCTTAGTTACACTCATTTGCTCACCCAGCATTCTTTGCAGAGTATTCTGTAGGGGAATTTTTAAAGTTTGTCAACTCATTACACTTCCAAAAAAAGAAGTTATGTCTTACCATAACGTTCCATCTGTACTGTTGATCCTCGTTCAGTCATACACATGGGTATTGGTTCCGAGCTCGGAACTGAGCCGGCCATTTTCCAAGCTTGCGTCAGCTTCAAACTCTTGAGCTAAACTTTTACTCACAATCCCCCTCTCTGTTACCTCAGACTGAGTTTGCAAGTCAAAGAAGGTAGAGGCTACCTCTGGTCAAATAACCTAAGAGAACCGGATGGTGAGATCCACTAGAAACCACAGGAGGGGGAAGGAGGGAGGGTCGTAATGACTGAACGAGGATCAACAATACAGATGAAACGTTATGGTAAGACATAACTTCTTTATCTGATATTGTTAATCCTCGTTCATTCCTTACGCATGGGACAGAGTCCCCAGCTACCTCTATTCCTGGGAGGCTCTCATGGAAGGACATTCCTGAGCACCACAGAACCGAAAAATGCTCTTCTCCTGGAGGCCAAACCCAATTTGTAATGATTGATGAAGGTATGAGGCGTAGCCCAAGTTGCAGCTGCACAGATGTCATGTAAAGAAGCTCTGGCATGGAAGGCAGCAGAAGTTGCCACTGAACTTGTTGAATGTGCTTTCATGGTAGTAGGCAACGAGATATTACGTTGTGTATAAATGAAGGTCACACAGTCCTTCAACCATCTAGCTAATGTGACCTTAGCAACAGCAGATCCTACTCTAGGACCAGAAAAGGCCAAAAATAACTGGTCAAATTTATGAAAGGGTTTAGTCCTGTTTAAGTAAAAATGGATTTGCCTGTGGATATCCAGGGTATGTAGGCAATACTCTCCTCTGTTTGAATGAGTGGGAAAGAAAAAAAGAAGTTATGTACTCACCATAACGTTCCACGTACTTCATTTGTCGGCAACCTGTGGGTATCGGATCCGACCTTGGATCTGAGCCGGCAGCTTTACTAGCTAAAAGATCCGAGCTCCTAGCTCCTCCCCTTTACCCATAACCCCCGCTACATGCTGCCTTTCCTCAGATCAAGTTTGCTTAATCCAACAACTAATACCCTTGACAGAGGACCAAATAAAGCCTAAACTCATGAAATAATCACAATCATGATCAGGAATCACGATAATGGTTAGGGGGCATGGAGGGGGGGGGGGTCGGTTGCAGACAAATGAAGTACCTACTCAGATGGAACGTTATGGTGAGTACATAACTTCTTTATCTGAAGTAGTTACTTCATTTGCTCTGCAACCTGTGGGACAGAGTCCCCAGCTACCTAAAACCTTAGGCGGCTTTTAAGGAAGGATATTCCGAAGCACCGCGGAGCCAAAGGAAGCCCTACTCCTGGATATCATATCCAATTTATAATGAGAAATGAATGTATGGGAAGAGGACCAAGTAGCTGCTGAACATATGTCGTCCAGAGGAACCCTGGACCAGAAGGCTGCTGGTGTGGCTATGGATCGGGTTGAGTGGGCATGGACTCCGATAGGAGCAGGTTTACCTGAGGATACATACGCATGAATGATGCACTGTGAAATCCAATTTGCTAAGGTAACTTTGGTAATAGCTCTACCCATAGCAGATTTGGCAAAGGACACAAACAACTGATCAGCCTTGCGAGTATCCTTCGTCCTGTGCAAGTAAAAACATAGTTGTCTATGTAGATCCAACTTGTGTAATTTGTATTCCCCTTTGTTCTGAAAGTTGGGAAAGAACACTGGTAAATTAATCGACTTTTTAATATTTGACTCTGAAGCCACCTTTGGTAAAAAGGAAGGGTTAGTCCTGAGAGACACTCTAGCCATATGAAAAATCAGATAAGGGGGTTTCATGCAAAGGGCTTGAAGTTCCGAAACTCTCCTGGCTGAAGTAATAGCAACTAGAAAGGCTGTTTTCCATGATAACAGCTTTAATGGAACTGAGGCGGCAGGCTCAAAAGGTGGGCTCGTCAATGCTTGTAAAACCAGAGTTAAGTCCCATAGTGGGACCGCAGTTTTAACTGGGGGTTTCAATAGAGAAATGCCTTTCAAGAAGGTTTTGCATATCTTCGCAGAAGCTAAAGATCCCAGTCCATCTCCCACATGAAAATGGGAAATGGCTGCCAATTGTACTTTAACTGTAGATGCACTAGCTCCTTGATGGAAAATGTGTGACAGAAAATCAAGAACCGTCGGAATAGGGACAGTAAAGGGATCTAAGCCCTTGTCCTTATCCCAGATAGAAAAACGCTCCCATTTACTGCTGTAAATTTTTCTGGTAGCAGGCTTGTGAGCCGCTACCAGAATGGCCTTCACTGGTGATGAGATGCCGGGAGTCCTTGCCATCAGTGGAACTGGATCAACCAAGCTGCGAGCTTGAGGTTTACCAGGTTCTGAAGTTGCAATCCCGCAGGATGCAAAATCAGATCCGGAATGGGATCTAAGATCCATGCAGGAACTACACTGTGAGACCGCAGATATGGGAACCAGATCTGGCGAGGCCAGAATGGGGCTATGAGGATAATTCTGCTCCCCAACCGACGTGCTTTCTGAATGAACTCCGTCATAAGGAAGGGGGGATAAGCATAGAGGAGACCGGGTGGCCAAGCATGAACCAGAGCTTCTCTGGGGCTCTCCCCTGGTGGTGGAAGTATCGCGAAAAACTCGCAGCACTTTGTGTTTGACGGAGAAGCGAAAAGATTGCAGCAAGGTAGACCGCATTTGAGGAAGATCTGTTTTGCAACTGATGGTTTGAGAGACCACTCGTATGGTGTGAGGATCACACGACTCAGTTTGTCCGCCAGAATGTTGGACCGACCCGGAATCTGCGTTGCTACCAGAAAGCGGTTGGTGGATATCGCCCACTCCCAAACTCTCATAGCCTCTCGACAAAGGGGATAAGATCTGGTTCCTCCCTGTTTGCTTATGTACTAGACTACTGCCATGTTGTCTGCAATAGTCCCTAGATGAAGAAGGCCGTGGAGAGGTTGCAACGCCAGAAGCACCACCCTCATCTCTAGGACATTGATATGCAAAGCGGTCTCTAAGGGGGTCCACGTGCCTTAGACAGTTCTGCCCGAACAATGCCCCCCCCACCCGAGGCGAGAAGCATGTGTGGTCAACGTGGCTTGGGGCGGGGGCATTACAAAGGGTCTCCCTTCTCGCAGCTCCCATGAACGAAGCCACCAGAGGAGGGAGTCCCTGCAAGCCCTGCTCAGGGGAATAGGGGTGTTCAACGGATGTAGCAACAGAGACCATTGGATTTGAGGGGTCCATTGCAGAATCCTCATTCGTAGATGTGCATGTAGACAAAGACTGATTGCCGCCGCCATAGACCCTAGTGCCCTCAGGACTAACCCTGCTGAAGGAGCCGGGTTCTGAAGGAGGGCTAATACCTGACAAGACAAACTATTCACCCTGTCCGGAGTTACTAGGGCCTGAGAGAGGCGAGTGTCCAATTTGGCCCCTATAAATTCCAGAACCTGCACAGGATGAAGAAAGGACTTTTGAAGGTTTACCGAAATGCCCAAACTCTGGGAAAGAGTTAGAGCATAATCCCTGGCAACACACAGTTGATGCCTGCTGGAGGCGGTGAGGAGCCAGTCGTCCAGGTATGGAAAGACCTGAATGCCCTGGAGTCTCAGGTGGGCTGCAGCCACTGCCATGACTTTGGTGAACACCCTGGGGGCTGAGGTGAGGCTGAACGGAAGAACCCTGAATTGATAATGACTGGCTCCCAGCCGGAAGCGGAGAAACCTCCTGGATCATCTGTCCATCAAAATGTGGTAGTACGCATCCTTGAGGTCTATGGAGCACATCCAGTCATTCTCCCGAAGGAGGGGGAGAATTGATTGAAGAGTGGTAGAAATAGTTACAATCTCATTAATATCATTAATACACATTGGAACATACTCAAATCTCACCCTCTTTTGGAAGGATATTTAGGTGAACGGTGCTACTTTTCATACAGGAAGGGCAAAACACTTGGTTCCCATTTTTCTCATTATAAAAAGAGTGGCATGGGGGATGAGTCTTGTACTCAGAGAACATTAACAGGGGACAAACTAGTTGGTACATACCCCTGTGGGCATTGCAGTTTCTGTGGTTATATATTCAAAACCAAAAGTTTTACGAGTAAAAATACTGGTCATCTGTATGACATCAAATTTTTCGGAAACTGCAGCTCAGACTGGATTATTTATCTAGCCACCTGTACCTGCCAGGCTTTTTATGTTGGTCAGACATCCAGACAATTTCGCATCAGGATATCAGAACATTTGGGGGATATTAGAAATTGCAGGATTACAAATGCACTATACAGACACACCATTAAGCATCCCACTGCTAAATTCTCATTCTGCATTATTGATAACATTATTGGAAACCGGGCATTTAAAACAGGATGGCATGACATTTTAAACAACAAGGAGAAAAGATGGATAGTCAAACTTGGTGGGCTTTTCTCACCGGGACTCTATGACAAAATGTGATGTATTGTTCCAACACTTTATTTATTTCAGCACAATCATTGATGGTCTAATCATGTGGTATTCTCATTATAATCAAAATGTGATTTACTGTTATATTTTTTAACTCTTTATTTGTATTGCAGCTCAATCATTGATGGTCTAATTATGTGGTTTTGTCATCAGGATCTTATGACATAATGTGAGCTACAGATTTATTGTGTTAATCCATTTTCTCTATTTTTTATATTTTATACAGCAATTTTTTTCCCCAATACTAAGGAAATATTTTGTTGTTCACTTATAATGAACTATGACTTTTTGGTACACACTATGGTAGACTAGTCTTTTTGCATGTTTTGCAACTAATTATTTTTCATTTTATTAATAATTTTTCTTTTCTTACAAGAAGTGATGTCATTCCTTCCTTGAAAGGTATAAATGGAGCATTCCCACTCTATGATTGTAACTGCTGAGGAAAGCTAAATAGCTGAAACCGGTCTACTTTCAGTGCAATAAACTACTTTTGGATCCATTCGTGGTGCTGGCTCATTTTCTTTATTTTGGTCACATAGGCTTGGTTGCTGGGCACCAGTCGTACTTGCTAGCTTGATGTTCACTGAATACCCCTCATTGGTAAGATCAGACCATAAACAAATTTTACTGGACATCCATATTCCGTCCCCACCCCCAGCCAAGGAAACCACGGTAAAGAACTTCTCAAAAGCAAACTTCACACTTCTCAAAACTGAGGTGGAATCCTTCAAAGCCCCTAGGCCAGTGGAAAACACGGCCCAAAATGCAGAGTCCTTTACAAAAGCATTCTATGGACACCTACAGGAATGCATGGAGCATGCTATCCCAAATAAAACCAAGACTCACTCCTCCAAAGGCAGGAGACCTGTCTGGTGGACCCCGGCCATAAATAAGCTAAACAACAGAAGGAGACAGCTACTACATGATAGAGCAAAATCCCAAAAAGGGAAGGCGTCTCTGATCAGTACTAGCAAGAAACTACGATCCCTCATAAAATCATCTAAGGCCAGCTTCGAAAGAAAAATTGCACAAGACACTAAAGATAATCACAAGGCCTTCTTTGGTTATGTCAGAAACCTGGGAGGCAACTCCCAGATATGCTCTGAGTTAGTGCAAAATGACAAACAATACACTGAACTCACAGACATTGCCAACATCCTGGCATAAAGGTTTAGTGCAAACCACCCCCCCCCTTCTCCCCCAAAAGAGCAAATGTCTATCCCAACAGAGTGTAGCCTTCCTGAGATCACAGATGCACAGGTGAGAGCTGCCCACTCCAAAGCAAAAAACACAGCAACAATGGGACCAGACGGTGTCCCGGGCTGCGTCTTATACGAGTTCCAAGAAGAACTAAACCCTCATATAAAGTCACTGTTCAATCTCAGCCTTACTATAGAATATGTACCCAAGGAATGGCGTACAGCAACAGTGGTCCCACTCCACAAAGGTGGTGCCACAGCAGACCCCGGAAACTATCGCCCTATAAGCCTGGTCTGCAAAGTTATGGAGCGTATCATCATGGAAATCATAAACAAAGACACTGGGAACCTCCAGACACTGGATCCTACCCAATTCGGCTTTGTTAAGGGCAGATCTTGCCTCTTGAACCTGGTTGACTTCTTTGAAACAGTTACCAAAGCCATAGATGAAGGGAAGGTAGTCCATACAGCCTACCTAGACCTCGCAAAAGCCTTCAACACAATACCCCACTCGAGCATCATAAATAAGCTCACCAGCTTAAATATCAACCCCTTTGTCACAAGATGGGTTGCAAACTGTCTCACGGATAGAACCCACATGGTCAGAATAGCAGGTGCCATGTCAGAGTCTAAACCAGTTACAAGTGGTGTCCCACAAGGCTCAGTCCTGGGACCTCTCTTGTTCGGTATATATTTCTCCGAGGTAGAGGCTAACATGGGTGGACTATGGCTGACCAAGTTTGCAGATGACTGCAAACTGGGTGCCACAATCGACTCTCCGGCTGACACAAGCATCCTCCAAAAGGGTCTCACAGAGACGGATAACTGGTGCCAGAGCCATGGCCTAAAGCTAAATGCCAAAAAGTGCATAGTCATCCCCTTTGGGAAAAACAAAGTGCCCACAAATTACCACATAGGTGGTAATCCATTAAGTATGGAAGAAGTAATTAGGGACTTAGGGACCCAAGTAGATAGCAATCTCTCCTTTGACAATCACGTTACCAAAGTGGTTAGAAAGACCTTCTATATAGCCCACCTTATCATGAAAGGGTTCACATCTAGATCGAGAGGTCATTGTGCCCCTCTACTCATCACTTATCAGGCCCATAATTGAATACAATGCCCCATTTGGAATGTACCTTACCCGACACCTGCAGCAACTGGAAATACCCCAAAAGTACCTCACCAAGAGAATCAAGGGGCTCAAACAGATGCCCTATGCAGTTTGGCTAAAGAAACTCCAGCTCTACTCAGTTGCGTACCGCCTACTCAGAGGCGATCTGTGTCTGATGTATAAAGCCATGTCCAACCCAGAATTAATGGACATGCTTCACCTCAGGAAATCCAAATCCCTTAGAGCTACACGCTCCAGGGACTTGAACCTCAGCACAGAAATAAATAGGACATGCTAGAGGGACAGTTTCATATCCCAGAGGCTCCCCTCACTCTGGAACAAAATCCCAATCCATGTTAGGCAGAGCCCCTCACTGACCCTCTTCAAGAGAAATCTTGATGAGTGGATGGGAGATCGTAAGTTTACCCCTGGGATCTCTTCTGTGTCCCTGCTTGACAGAGGTACAGTAAACTAACCTTAAAAGGGCTACATTTAAGGCTACAGAGGCACAGTCAACTAATCTAAAAGGGTGGCGAAAGCCAAACACACTCTGGCTAGGCTTATAAATGCCCTGGGGCAGATAGCCTAGTATCAACCTATGAACCTATGGTAGAGGGGAGGTGGGAGAAGAGTTGAACCAGACAAAAAGAAAACAACATAGATCTATCATGATGGTAAGTACATAACTTACATATCAGATTTTGTCTTTTTTTTGTCTGAGTCAACATGTGGGATAGATTCCCAAGCTACCTGACAGGGACTTGGGTCGTTTAAGGAAGGACATTTCTGAATATGGCAGAGCTGAAAGATGTGTGAATCCTGGATTGCACATCTAACTTGTAGTGAGATACAAAGGTACAAGCTGAGCACCAACTTGCTGCAGTGCATATGTCGTTAATTGGCACTCACCTTGCAAATGCCACTGAGGTTACCATTGTTCTGGTAGATTGTAAGGACATACCTTGTGAATTCTAGACGTAGACAAATGACATGCAATCTGATAACCATCTTGAGTGAGTTACCTTAGACATTAATTGTCACAGCTTTTTACTGGAGAAGGATATGAACAGTTGAACCAATTTTCTGACAGTCTTAGTAAGACAGAGGTAAAATCTGAATTGTCTAAAGTGTGTAAATTATGTTCTCCTTTACTGGTAAAACTGGGGAAGAAAACTGACAAATCAATCTGTTGGTTCAAGTTAGACTCAGAAGCTACTTTACGAAGGAAGGAAGGAAGGAAGGGTTCATTCTCACTAATACTCTGTTTTTATGGAAGAAGAGGAATGGAGCCTCGCAGAAGAGTACTTGTAGTTCTGACACCCATTTATCAGAACTGATGGCAACCAGAAAAAAATACTCTTACATGAAAGAAACTTCATACTGACGGACACTGCTGGTTCAAAACATTTTTGAGTCAGAGACTGAAGTAAAATGTTGACATCCCAAGTAGGGACTGGATCAAGAACTAGGGGTCTCAATAGAAAGATTCCTCTCAGAAAGGCTTTGAATACTTTGAGGGAGGCAATACCATTGTTGAACCCTATACAGAAGTTTGAAATGGCTGCTAAATGTACTTTACTTGTGGATCAAGTTGACCCAGCCATGAAAAGTTCTGGAATAAAATCCCTCTGGAAACATGTCAGGTGAGCCATGTAGTTCAGTGCATGAAGAGAAAAGGTGGCTGAAGCTTGCATCCATTTCTCCAATCTGTCCAATGCCCTGGACTCTCTGTTACAGGGATCGGCAGAGTAATTGTCTTCAGACAGTTCCTTTTTAGTGGAGGCTTTCACCACCGGGTTAATATTAGAAGAACGAAAACCCTAAACCGCGAATGCTCACATGAGCAAAAGTGCCAGGAATCGAAAGTGGGATTGCAGGGTCGAGTTACAGTGAGGAGTGGGATATTTGCCCTTTCCTCACTGTAGTGCGACCTCGGAGTTAGAATATATAGTTAGCGGTGAGGTGTGAGGGGCGCAGCCCCCCACAATAGCAACTTCGATCACCGGCATTTTTGCTCATGTGAGCGTTCGTGGTTTAGGGTTTTCATTCTTCTAATATGAACCCGTTACCACCATGGCACCTACAAGAGGACTTTTAACCCAGTGTTTTCTTTCTTTGTGGGCAACTAAAATTCTTCCCCTGGTTTCGTTGGAATGGGCTGTGCCACATCAGGCTCCTTCCAGGCTTTCTGAGTAATGAGGTCTACTAGGGCATCAGGAAGAGGGACTACCAATGACGTTGAAGGGCTAGACCAACAATCTTTGAGAAACATTGACTAATCAGAAGAAGGATTTTCACAGGACTACCTCCCTCTGTTTCATCCATTAGCAGATGTCATAGAAGGATACATGTTTGGGGGAGTGAGGGGAACCATCTCTCTCATCTAAGTTGGTGTCTTCGGTGACAGCCTCAGGAGAGGGGTCAATATGCTACCTCTTACAAGTCCTCTTCCTGGGAATGTGCCTTGGGACTCCTGAGGGAGAGACATTGGAATCAGATGTGTGACTCAAATGCCAAGTAGTCTCACAGCTGAATGGATCCATCTGTCCCTGTCTTCCTGAATGTGAGGAAATAGATGCTTACTTCAGATGGAGTCTGGATGGATCTGAACCCTAAACATGTACCAGTTGTCTTCGTTTGGCCAAGGTCTTCTCCACAACCTTGAAAGCTGACTCAGCCAGTGGAACTGAAGAAATGCCACATATGTTAGCAGAATCAGAAGCCCTCTTAGTTCCAAGCACTGAAGGCTCCAAGGAGGACCTTGGAACCAAGCTTTCCAGTGCTGAAGCCCCAAGTGGTAGGGACATCTCTGAAAACCTCGAGGTCAACTCCATTGTCAGAGCTCCTACACCAACATTCTGGCTCTGGGACTCCACCTGACCCAAATGTATTGGAGTCGAGTGAATGAGGGAAGATGTCAAAGCCAAAGTCTCTAGGGCTTATCAACTCCGAAGCTGGTACCATGAGAAGGATGGATCTGACATACACTGGCTCCAAAAATGGACATGGTCTGGGAAGCTCAACAATTGGGGTGGAAAGTGCTGATCCTGGTCCCTTCTTCAGGGACAGACCTGGGAGGATTCCCTGCTGAATCTGGATCTAAAAAAACATTGTCATTCAGTCAACACTGAACTTGGTGAAGCTCCTAGATCAACCAGGTCTAAAGGATGAAGCTAGCAAAGTAGGTCTTGATGGTAAGTTCTGCTATATCAGTGAGTGAAGCCTGGGGCTGATCAGCCCCGGAGAAAAAAATAAGTCTTTGTGGAGGGAGTCTGGATCCTAGGAACAGCAGGATCCCTCTGAATTGTAACGTTAGGTGTCAGACCTGAAATAACTGTGGGGTTGGGAGACATTTTCTTAAATTTACCCAAGCAATCCTTGGGGGGGGGGGGGGGGGGGCTCTCTTTTCTTTAGACTTTTCTCTTGGTTTGTCTCTATCGTTTTCTCTCTCTCTTTCCTTTGATTTCTCTCTTTCCTTGTGTCGCTTTATCTCAGAGGAAAGAGAAGAGATGGATGCCTTCATATCCATAGACATTTTGGACCCTGTCTGAGGGAGAAGTAGAACTTTTAAAATAAGTTTTCCTTTCTCCCTTGGAGGGCTCTATTGCCGAAAGCAGCATAAATGGAGCACAAATCCTGCTGTAACAAAAGGAAATATTGCCAGCCCACCTCGCCGGAATTTTGTAAATAATTATATGTCAGTTGTGAATATTAATGTGATTTCTATAGAAGTGTGGCAGAATGAGACACTACCAGCCCAGCTATCTGGAATTCTGTAAATAATTATATGTCAGCTGTGAATATCAACATGATTCATATACTTGTGTTACAAATGTATTAGAACTATGTTATGTGTATATCAAACTGCTGGTACAGAAGTGTGTGTGAAAAGGGTGGTGATTTTAGAGGTGTGACCACAGTGTACCCTGCTGGATTAGAACAGAAATGCATATAAACTATTGTAACTGCGTAAATGTATAAATTTTAAATGTATATGTTTTAACAGTGGGAACTGGCACATAGAAGGTTAACTTGCAAAACTTCAGAAAATTAGTTGAAAAAGTATTTTATAACCACATAATAAAAGAGATGTTATCTTTCAGTTTCAGTGCAACAGGAGACATAATGTCTAGAACTGGGGAGCCTTCTATATTGTATTGCGAGTGTTTTTTTGTTTTATGTCTTCCAGCAGTTGCAAACATCTGAAGGCTATGTATTTTCACAGGGAGATGCTAAATGTTAGCAGTTTCTAGCAACTGTTGTTTTTTAAGCCTGGAAACTGAAGTCAGGTGACAAAAAGTGATGTAATTTTGCAAGTATCCCAGCAGTAATATAAAGAAGTTATGTACTCACCATAACGTTCCATCTGAGTAGATACTTCATTTGTCTGCAACCTGTGGGTGTCGGATCCAACCTCGGATCCGATCCGGCAGCTTTCCAAGCTCCAAGTTCCGAGCTCCTAGCACCTCCCCCTACCCATAATCCCCTACTACCAACCACATTACCTCAGATCGTTTTTTTTGCCACACCAACTCGAGACAGAAACCAACTCCGAATGATTAGAAATATTCCCGCGGTTCGGGGGATGGCAGGGGGGGGGGTCGGTTGCAGACAAATGAAGTAGCTACTCAGATGGAACGTTATGGTGAGTACATAACGTCTTTATCTGAAGTAGTTACTTCATTTGATCTGCAACCTGTGGGACAGAGTCCCCAGCTAACGTACAAGAACCTGGGTGGTCCTTACGGAAGGATATTCCGAAGCACCGCGGAGCCAAAAGAAGCCCTACTCCTGGAAATCATATCCAGTTTGTAATGAGAAATGAACGTATGAGATGAGGACCAGATAGCTGCTGAACAAATATCGTCTACTGGAACCCTAGACCAAAAGGCTGTTGAGGTAGCTACATGTCTTGTGGAAAGAGCACGGACGCCAACCGGAGCTGTCTTCCCAGATGAAATGTATCCCAGCATAATGCACTGACAGATCCAATTTGCTACAGTCACCTTAGTAATTGCCTTGCCCATGGCTGACTTTGCATAAGAAACAAACAACTGGTCCGACTTGCGAAACTCTCTAGTCCTGTGCAAGTAAAAACGCAGTTGTCTGTGTACATCCAATTTGTGCAACGTGTATTCGCCTTTGTTGTGAAAATTTGGGAAAAATACAGGAAGATTTATTGATTGATTAATGTTTGATTCTGTAGCCACCTTAGGCAAGAAAGACGGATTAGTCCTGAGGGACACTCTATCTTTGTGAAAGATAAGGTATGGAGGTTTGATACACAGAGCTTGTAATTCTGAAACCCTCTTGGCTGAAGTAATAGCCACTAAGAAAGCCGTTTTCCAAGATAAGAACTTCAACGGAACCGAGGCCGCAGGCTCAAAAGATGGTCTCGTTAAGGCTTGTAAGACCAGAGTGAGATCCCACGGGGGAACCACAGTCTTGACAGGTGGTTTCAAAAGAAAAACACCTCTTAAGAAGGTTTTGCACAACTTTGTAGATGCTAAGGAGCCTATGCCATCCCCCACGTGAAAATGGGAGATGGCTGCCAACTGCACCTTGACTGCGGAGGCACTTGCTCCCTGTCTAAAAAGCAGGGAAAGGAAGTCCAGAATAGTTGGAATAGGGACAGTAAAAGGGTCCAATTCTTTATCTTTGGCCCAGATGGAAAAACGGTTCCATTTACTGTTGTAAAGTTTTCTGGTAGATGGTTTATGAGCCGCCACCAGAATGGCCTTAACTGGGGATGAGATACCGGGAGTCCTAGCCATTAATGGAACTGGATCAACCAAGCAGCAAGTTTGAGATTGACCAGGTTTGCGGTATGGCATCTCGCTGGGTGCGAGATTAGGTCTGGAATGGGATCCAGAATCCATGGGGGAGCCACACTGTGAGACCGCAGAAAGGGGAACCAGATCTGTCGAGGCCAGAATGGGGCTATGAGGATAACTCTGCTCCCCAACCGACAGGCTTTCTGGATGAATTTCATCATAAGTGGGAGGGGGTGGTAAGCATAAAGGAGTCCGGGAGGCCAAGCATGGACTAGAGCGTCTCTGGGGATCTCCCCTCTGGGGGGAACTATCGCTAAGTACTCGCTGCATTTTGTGTTTAAAGGAGAAGCGAAAAGGTTGCAGCGAGGCTGACCCCATTTGTGGAAGATCTGCTTCGCAACAGACGGATTCAGAGACCACTCGTATGGAGTGAGAAACACTCGACTTAGCTTGTCCGCTAATATGTTGGACCGTCCCAGAATGTGCATTGCTATCAGAAAGCGGTTGGTGGAAATCGCCCATTCCCACACTCTCATGGCTTCTCGACACAGGGGATAAGATCTGGTCCCTCTTTGTTTGTTTATATACCAGACAACTGACATGTTGTCCGTCTGGATTGCAATAGTCCCTAGGGGAAGAAGGTCGTGGAGAGCTTGCAATGCCAAAAGCACCGCCCTCATCTCTAAGACGTTGATATGCAATGCGGTATCTAGGGAAGTCCACATGCCTTGAACAGATCTGCCTGAACAATACCCCCCCCACCCGTGGCAAGAAGCGTCCGTGGTCAATGTGGCTTTGACCGGGGGAATCACAAAGGGCCTCCCTTCTCCGAGTTCCTGTGCCTGTAACCACCACAGAAGGGAGTCCCTGCACACCCTGCTCAGGGGTATTGGCATGCATAACGGGTGGATCGACAGGGACCATTGGACTTGAAGGGTCCATTGCAATATGCGCATTCGCAGACGGGCATGAAGAGAGAGACCGATCGCTGCTGACATAGACCCCAGTGCCCTCAGGACTAACTCCGCTGGAGGAGCAGGGCTCCAAAAAAGGGCTAACACCTGAAACGACAAGCTGTTCAGCCTGACTGACGTTAGAACAACTCTGGAGATTCGTGTATCTAACCTGGCCCCTATGAATTCTAGGGCTTGAGTGGGGCACAGGCAGGATTTCTGCTCGTTCACTGAGATGCCTAGGTTGTGGGCCAGAGACAGAATATAATCTCTCGCCACACAGAGCTGATGCCTGTTGGTCGCGGTGAGGAGCCAGTCGTCTAGGTAAGGGAAGGCCTGAATACCCTGGAGTCTCAGGTGGGCTGCAACCACTGCCATGACCTTGGTGAACACTCTGGGGGCTGAGGTGAGGCCGAATGGAAGAACCCTGAATTGATAATGACTGGCTCCCAGTCGGAAGCGGAGGAACCTCCTGGATCGTCTGTCCATTAATATGTGGTAATACGCATCCTTGAGGTCTAACGAGCACATCCAGTCGTTCTCCCGCAGAAGGGGGAGAATTGATTGGAGAGTGACCATCCAGAACTTTTCCTTGGGTATGAACAGGCTCACGGTGGAAAGGTCTAAGATGGGTCTGAGGTCCCCCGTTTTCTTTGGCACCAAAAAGAACCTGGAGTAATAACCCAATCCGGACTGATCTGGGGGGACGGGCTGGATGGCTCTTTTTCTTAGCAGCTTTGAAATCTCCAAAGCCGCTGCCTTCCTCTGATCGGGTGGGACATCGGGGACGTCTGGGTTTGGGGGGAAGATTTATGAATGGAATGAAGTAACCTCTGGATATGATCTGGAGCACCCATCGATCTGTTGTAAGGGACTCCCAGTTTGACAGGTGCTCCGACAATCGCCCCCCGACTGCCTCCAGAGAGGGACAGTCGAGCAAGCCCTCAGGGCTGTTGCATAGGTCTGTCCGAGAAAGGTTCTCTAGACCCGAAATTACACGGCCCCCCACTGCCTCTGGGCCGGCGTCCACCTTGTCCTCCTCTGCCTCTAGAGGACGAGTGGTCCGCAGCAGGATGGGATTGCTGAGACTTACGGAACCACAGCTTCTTTTGTCTCCTCTGATTCCTGGAAAAGGATCTTTGGGGACTAGAGAAGTGGACTCCGACAGCAGACAGCGTCTTCCCATCCTTTTCGCTTTGGACCAGCGTGTCGCAAACAGTTTTGCCAAACAAGGCAGAACCGTCAAAAGGGGCGTCAAGGACGCCTTGAAGGGGTCCGTGAAGTCGCACAGACGGAGCCAGGAGAGATGTCGCAAGACGACCCCGGCTCCGCTAGCTCTAGCGGCTCCCTCCGTTGCATGGGAGAGAAGCCGCATAGCCGTATTGGAGATGGATTTTAGAGTGGCCATTCGAGTCTCAAAAACCTTTTTGTCTGGGAACGACATGGACTCCGGGGGGGCTGCAGCGTATTCTTTAATCAAGTCTCGCTGTAGCCTAATGGTATGTGCCATATAGTTCAGCGCCCTTATGGAAAAGGTCGCTGAAGCAAACATCCGCTTCCCAATCCGGTCAAGCGCTCGAGATTCCTTATCCGGCAGGTGAACCGAAGAACTCTCCTGCGCAAGTTCTTTCTTGGTGGTTGCCGCCACCAACATAGCATCAATGGGAGTTCCTTTGGCCCAAGACGGTCTATCTGTGGGTGGGCTGAGGACTTTATCAGGGCGCCTAGGGATTGGCTCCACGGTGTCGGGCTCCTTCCAAGCCCTGGTGGTAATTAAGTCCACCAGGGGGTCAGCCGGAGGGGACACCCAGGAGGTAGATGGGCCTGCCTCAAAAGCCTCCAGGAACATGGACTCATCAAGGGAGGGCTTTTGGGCTGACCACCCCGCTCTGATACGCAACATTTCCATGATGTCTCCAAAGGAGACATCTTCAGGGTGACCTTGGGGAACCCTCCGTATCATCTAAGTCTGTGTCTGTGGTAACGGACTCGGGGGAGTCCAGGTGCCTCCTTTTGCACCGATGTTTCCGAGGGACCTCTTCGGTGGGACTGTCCAAAGAGGGCTCGTCCACGGGTTGTTGTTCCTCCACGGGAAGTAGCTGGAGGGCTTGGGCAGGCTGTCCAGATGGACGGATGATGGAAGACAGACCCTCATACAGTGGGGGTACGGGTGGATCCGAAGCCCGGGTCGGGGATCTGGAGGACCTTGACAGTACCCTCTCCACTACCTCAAAAGCCAAAGGAGAGACACTCTCGCCAGCCTCTGAGAGCAATGTCCTCGGATCCGAGGAAGGGATCGGGGTCGGAGCCAATGCAGTCGGCGCCGAGGCAGAGGTGTGCTCCGACGCCAACATCGCCGAAGACACAGCAACTCCCTCGGATCCGACGCTCAGCCCTCGGCCCCGAGAGCTCAGGTCCGACAAGCTCGAAGATATAGTCGCCGTCGAAGAGACCACCGCTATCGGCGCCGACAATTCCCCGGGTCCGAAAGGGCCTGGATCCGATGACTCCGAGACCCGAAAACAAGTCGGAGAAGGAGTGATCGGGGCAAATATGGGGGCTGCACTCCCCCCCAGAGGGGGGTGAGGCAAGAGCCTCCCCATCTGCATTTGTGTCTGTAAGAACCGACGCATCATCCGATCCATATCCGCTTCGGAGATGCTTCGGGTCGACCTAGATGAAGTAGTAGAGGCGGGCCGGGAGGGCCGCCTCGAAAATCTCGAGGGAGACCTATCCTCCTCCTCCGGCTCCGGCGAAAAACAGGGCGAACAGCGCCGAGAGGAGGGGGATCCGGACACCCTCGAGGGAGACTTAAGCAGTTTCGCTGGCGGAGCCGAAGAATGAGATTCGGCCCGCCTTTTGTGGGACTTATGTCCTTCCTTATCCTTGTGCCTCTTCTCTTTAAGGGAAGAGGCACTAGTTTCCCCAGAGCTCAAATCCGATGAGGGAGGTAGAGCTAAGGGGATAGACGGCGCCGAAGCTGCCGAAGCAGCTGGAGCCCGAACGGGAGAGGAAGAAGAAGCTGACTCCTGGGGGAGCTTTCCCGCCAGGATCAGCTTGTTCTTCCTATCCCGAAGTGCCCGGGGGTTAAAGGCCGCGCAGATCTGGCAGGCCTCTGACAAATGGGCTGTCCCCCAGGCACAAAACACACTGAGTGTGGCCATCAGCTGGAGAAAGCTTGTGGCCACACAGTACATTTAGAAAAAATGGCCTTAGGCCCTTCAGACATCATTCACACACACACCCAAACACTAGGAGGGGGAGGGGAGTGAAGATAAGCTAGTAATTAATTTAACAGAAAGGGACCAAACACTAGCACAAGAAGCAGAAAAAGGAACTAACACACACACAACGACAACTTTGATTGAAAAAAGTTGGTTTGAAACCAGCAATGATCTCACCCAGCCAGGAGCTCTTCACAAGGAAGCTTCTTCAGCCGCGGCAAAAAACGATCTGAGGTAATGTGGTTGGTAGTAGGGGATTATGGGTAGGGAGGAGGAGCTAGGAGCTCAGATCTTGGAGCTTGGAAAGCTGCCGGATCGGATCCGAGGTCGGATCCGACACCCACAGGTTGCAGATCAAATGAAGTAACTACTTCAGATCTGATGTTAATTTAAAAAGTCTCTGAGAGAGAGAAACTGAGCATTTTGTATTTTGTCTTTGACCTGGCAGCATCAGCTGGAAATGTTCACTTACCACATCTGTCTTGCCTTGCTGTAAGTTAACTAGAGTAATTTATTTTAAATTCAGTAAGGAATATACGTAGCAAATATTAGTTTAGATGTTTTTTGTATTTATTTTAGATTGTCCTGCAATGTTGTTCTAAATATTTCCTTTGATTCTGAACTCTGATGTGGCTGTGAAGACATATTTAGTATTATTTTGTCCTTTTATTATTTATTATTAAATATATTTAACTCTATCTTTATAGTTGATATTTGTGAGACATATTTAAGCTCTTAGCATACTTGCATAACTATTTGGTGACACTGTGCAGGCCTCTTCTACCATTTGGATTAATAGTAACATAACACAGTAATATTGGACACCCTTTGTTAAGGGCCTTAAAGTAGCTGATAAGTTCTGGTGGCAGTGATAAGTTCTTTATAGTCTGGGCAGAAGGGGGCATAGCTAGTAAATCTATGCCAGCCTTTCCCAGGTGTGTGTGTGTGTGTGTGTGTGTGTGTGTGTGTAAAACAAATCTCCAAGACTGTGTATCTCAGCTACTTGGGCAGGTACACAAATCACTCGTTGGAGACAGAGAGAGTGTTGGAGGACTTGGCTTGGAACACTGGCTAAGCACTCAACTCTATACCTGTGCCAATGGGGAGAGTCTTATTGTGGATCTGGAGAAAGAGGGAGAAACCAGCCCCAGACTGATTGTGGTCTCTGTGTGCACTTAAGGAAATTGCACTTTACTGTGTGTGTGTACTTGTCATCCTTCCAGTGTGTACATCCCCCACTGTTACCAGTGGTACGGATTAAGGGTCCTTGATTACTGGGGCAGTGTTGGAGCATCACACCTGCAAGTGGGAAGGCCCCAGACAGTATATACACTGGGGGTATTTTATGCCCACATGAGGAGCACTTTTAGAAACATGTTTTAAAGATGTTTATAAAATTAACAACAAGTTATCTAAGCAACTAATTTACTAACTACCTGATTTTCCTAATACTATATATATATATATATATATGAACAAACACAAGAAATATTTGAAAATCACACTAATCTAAGCTAACACTACTTTAACCTAATAAGCAGAAGTTATGTACTCACCATAATTATACATCTGTGTTTTCCAATTTCATTCTTCCTCAACAAATGAGTATGGATGCAACCCTTGAGCTTCTCCGTTAGCCATAATGCCCCTGACTTCTGTGTTACCTCGGATCGAGTTTGCTGCAATTATACAATATCACAACAAGGTATCTCAACATAACTATGACAGAAAATTGATAGCTGAAAGACCAGGAGCTCAAACAGGAACTGTGGTTCCTAATAACAATTCCATTAAGTCCCTCCCAAAGACATAGATAGGAGAAGGTGGTAGGGAAGTTAAGGAAGAATGAAAATGAGAAGTTATGTACCTACCATAACGTTCCATGTTAGTTGTCTTCTCTCGCCTTCTTTCTTGCTTGATGGGTTCGGAGCCGATCCTCGGCTCCGACTCGGCACTTGCTAAGCTCGAGAGTCACTTTTACCAGCTCGAGGCAGCCCCATATCCCATGATGCAAGGCGGTAAGTACCCAGATCTCGTTTGATGACAATAGGCAATAGCACCTAGCATAATAACTTCCAAAAGGAAGAAAGAAGGAGAGAAAAAACCCTGAAGGATGGCAGAAGGACCAGCACTGTATGGTCTTCAGAAGCATACTTCCTTGTAGAAAGAAAGGTCTGTCCAGGCCTGGGGGAAGGAGGGAGGGTCGCAAGAAAGAAGGCGAGAGAAGACAACTAACATGGAACGTTATGGTAGGTACATAACTTCTCAATGTTAAGCTGTCAATCTCGCCTTCATTCTTGCTTGATGGGACCGCGTCCCTAGCACCTCTATCCTGGGTGGCTCAATGGAACAGACTCTTGAGAACTATAGAGCCAAAACTGGCTCTGTCCCTGGAGGCCAAATCCAATTTGTAATGGGAAACAAATGTATGAGGAGTGGCCCAAGTGGCTGCTGCACAAATAGTGTCTAATGGAAGTCTAGCTTGAAAGGCTGTGGAAGTGGCTAAGCTTCTGGTTGAATGCGCTTTAGGTTTCGAACACAGCTGTTTTCCCCTGAGCTGATAAATTTCAGAGATGACAGAAGAAAGCCATTTAGACAAGGTCACTTTTGAGACAGGAAGGCCTTTCTTGTTATCAGCATAAGAAACAAAGAGTTGATCGGATTTCCTGAATTGTTTTGTTCTGTCCAAATAATATCTGAGTTGGCGGTGGACATCAAGATAATGTAATTTTTGTTCCGATCTGTTTGAATAGTTTGGGAAAAATACAGGAAGATCAATAGCCTGATTCAAATTAGTCTTTGAGGCGACCTTAGGCAAAAAGGTCGGATTAGTTCTCAATGATACTCTGTCTTTGTGGAAGACTAAATAGGGGGGGGCGAACAGATAAAGCATGAAGTTCAGACACCCTCCTAGCCGATGTAATAGCAACCAGGAATAAAGTTTTCCATGAAAGAAATTTCAGGGAACATGAAACAGCTGGCTCGAAGGGAGGAAGAATCAAGGATGTCAGCACTAGATTTAGGTCCCATTGAGGAGGAGGACTCCTGATTGGAGGTTTCAGGAGAAAAATTCCTTTCAAGAAGGCTCTACAAATCCTGTGGGACATAATGTTGTGATCTGAGAACCCGACATGAAAGTTCGAGATAGCGGCCAACTGAACTTTGACCGTGGAAGAAGAGGAGCCCGCATGAAAAATTTTCGCTAAGAAATCCAAAACTGCTTGTACTGGAGCAGTGAAGGGATCAATATTTTTGGCTTTTGCCCAATAAGAAAAACGTTTCCATTTGCTAGTATAAATCCTCCTAGTAGAGGATTTTAAGGAAGCTACTATGATGTCTCTAACAGGATTAGAGATCATAGGAAGCCTGGCTAAGGAAGGAAGTGGAGCAACCATGCTGTGAGGTTGAGAGAAGGAATAGACCGGTGCAGCTGACCCGATTGGTGAATCAGAAGATCTGGCGCTGGGTCCAGATGCCACGGCTGCACCAAAAGGTGACGATGGAGGAACGGGAACCACATTTGTCGAGGCCAATAAGGGGCAATGAGAATCATTTTGGCTCTCAAAACGGTGGCTTTCTGGATTACTTGTGGGATAAGAGGAAAGGGAGGAAAGGCATAAAGAAGTCCCTGGGGCCAATCCTGGGTCAGAGCGTCTCTGGGGGGATGGCCTGGCAGTGGGAAGAGAGAGAAGAAATCTGGGCATTTGCTGTTTTGGGGAGTAGCAAAAAGATCGCAACATGGGCGACCCCATTCTAGAAAAATCTCCTCCACTATAGATTGTTTGAGAGACCACTCGTGAGGCATGAGAATAGCTCTGCTCAATCTGTCCGCTAAAATGTTGGTTTTCCCAGGGATATGCGTTGCTACCAGAAACCGATGAGAGGAGATCGCCCATTGCCAAAGTCTGAGAGCTTCTCGACACAAGGGGTAGGACTTGGTTCCGCCCTGTTTGTTGATATACCATACTACAGACATGTTGTCTGTGTGGACTGCAATTGTCCCAAAGGGAAGAAAGTCGTTGAGGGCTTGCAACGTCAAAAGCACTGCTCTCATCTCTAGGACATTTATGTGCAGGTGGTATTCGAATGGTTGCCACGTCCCATGAACCATCCTGCCCTGAAAATGCCCCCCCCCACCCGATCAGGGAGGCATCCGTAGTGACAGTGGCTACCGGGCTGGGGTACAAAGGGTCTGCCTTGGTGAATCTGGGGAGAAGTAATCCACCAAGAAAGATGATTCTTGCAAATCTGTGTCACCAGTATTTGGTGACGCATCGGAAGTTGTTGGTAAGACCACTGAGTGAACAACATCCACTGAAGAAGGCGCATGTAGAAGCGAGCCAGGGAAGAAGGGTAATGGCGCAGCCATGAGGCCCAACACTTTTAGAACCATTCTGGCTTGTACTTTCTTGCTGGCTAGAATGATTCTCACGTGACCTTGTATATCTAAGATTCTTTGGTCTGTGAGGGTAGCTGACATCCGAACAGTGTTTAAGTTTGCGCCTATGAAAGTAATAGACTGGCAGGGCAATAAGGAGGATTTTCCGTAGTTGATCGAGATGCCCAATTGAGTGCAAAGATTTATTGTGTAGTCCCTGGCTTGAAGAAGCTGATGCCTGGTGATGGCTGAAAGGAGCCAGTCGTCGAGATACGGAAACACCTGGAATCCTTGACGTCTCAGGTGAGCCGTGACCACTGCCATACATTTGGTGAACACTCTGGGGGCTGTAGTGAGACCAAAGGGCAGGGCTCTGAATTGGAAATGACTGGACCCCAGCCGAAAGCGGAGAAACCTTCTGGAGCGTCTGTGAATTTTTATGTGATAGTACACATCCTGAAGATCTATTGAGCACATCCAGTTGTCCTTCTGTAAGAAGGGCAGAATTGACTGAAGTGTGACCATTCGGAATCTTGTCTTTCTCACAGACTTGTTGAGTCTGCTGAGATCCAATATTGGTCTCCAGTCTCCCGTCTTTTTGGGGACCAAAAAGAACCTTGAGTAGATTCCGGGCTCTGAATGATCTGTTGTAACTGGCTGAATGGCTCTTTTTTGCAGAAGTTTTAAAACTTCTAACTCTGCAATTTCCCTTAGACCGGGTGGTACATCTGGAAGGGAATTTGAGTAAGAGAAGGGCGTTTCCTCGAAAGGAATTTTGTAACCCTCGGATATGATCGATTGTACCCATCTGTCTTGAGTTAGGGAAAGCCAGGCTTCTGGGTACAGCGATAGTCTTCCCCCGACTGCCTCCAAGGATGGACAGTCGGGCAACATCTCAGGGATGCTGAAAGGGCTTGTCAGAGAGAGGCTCTCTGCTTCCCTGATTTTGTGGACCCCCTCTGCCTCTAGAGCGGCGTCTGTTATTGTTACCCCCTCCGCCTCTAGGGGTAAACTGACCACGTGAATCTGGCGTGACTCCTTGGGATTTGCGGAACCACATTTTGCCACCCTTCTGTCCTTTAGGGTAAGGTCTAGAAGGGGTGGAAAAACGGACCCCTACGGCAGAAAGAGTTTTGCCGTCCTGCTCACACCTGGTCAATGTTTCCTTCACTTGAGGGCCAAACAAAGCTGACCCATCAAAGGGAGAGTTTGTGAAGGACGCCTTAAAGGGATCTGCAAAATTACAGAGCCGCATCCAGGCTTGGCGTCTAAGAGCCACACCTGTACCTGCGGCCCTACTCGCTCCATCTGCTGCATATGATATCAGACGCATGGAGGAGTTAGCAATAGAATTAAGGGTTCCTAGCTGCGAAGCAATTTTTTCTTGAGCCCCTGCAGCTGTGGGATCCTGTACTACTTCACCTAGCTCCTTAAGGATATCCCTTTGGAGTCTGGTAAAGTGGCATAAGTAGTTCAGCGAGCGCATAGCAAAGGTCGCTGAAGAGAACATCCGCTTACCATACCTATCCATGATCCTAGAGTCCTTATTAGGAGGATGGATAGGTGCGGAAGGATCTGCAAGTTCCTTCTTAGTGGCAATCGCCACCACCATGGCATCAGCAGGGACACCTTTCGTGAGGAATTGCTTGTCCGAAGGGGCAGTAATAAATTTAGAAGGCCTCCTAGGAACTGGCTCTATAGAGTCAGGAGCAGCCCAAGCCTTTCGAGCAATAACCTGCATAAGGGGGTCGAAAGGCGGAGACACCCAGGAGGTGGAGGGCCGAGATCCAAACGCCTCCAGGTATACCGACTCATCCTCGGAGGGATTATTGGAGGGCCAGTTTCCCCTCTGTTTAAGGAGTTCTAGGATGTCTGAAAAGGAGACATCCTCAGAGGGGGATCTTGGGGATCCCTCCGACTCATCTAAGTCGGTATCTGAAGTGATAGACTCGGGGGAGTCTACGTGTTTCCTCTTACAGGTCCTCTTGCGCGGAGGATCCCCTGACCGATCAGGAGAATCCTCGGAAGAGGGGGTTCTTCCCAGTGGGGAAACCTGAGGCGGAGGATCTCTGGGTCCGGGAGCAAGAGAGATGGCAGAGATATCGACAGGCACCGTAGAGGGAGGAGCTAAGGGAACAGACTGCTGGCTGAGTCCAGTGGCCAGCACACTCTTCATCACCTCAAAGGCTCCCCTCCCAGGGAGGTCCGAGAGAACCCGTTCTGAAGAACCAGGAACTCCAGGGCCCACCGAAAGGGAAGGCTCCGAGGCAGATGTCGGAGCCGAGCTCACCAAGGCCGAGGCTCCAAGGGGAAGAGTGGGGTCGGACAAGGGTCCGATGCCACTCACCCCCCTCGGAGGAGACCAGGGAAGCCCGACCACCGAATCCCTCTAAGGAAGGTCTCGAAGAGGAGATAAGAGTAGAGGCTGAGGGAGCAGAAGGGGGGGGGTATCTGTCCCTCAGCCGTAGCAGAAACTATTCCCGAAGACTCCAGCTCCAAACTCTGGGGTAGAGTCGAAGGAGGAACTGCAATGGGGTGTGGACTAATAGTCGTCTGTTGAGACGGACTATGTAGCATCTGGGCCAGTGCCTGTGATTTTAATAATCTACTGACAACCCTCTCTAAATCATGGTCAGAAAGCCTGGCCGACCTGGATGATCGGCTCCGATGGCTCCGTTCCGAGAGAAGAGGAGATGTCGGAGCCGAGAGTATCGGTTCCAAGGAAGGGGACCTGGACCTCTTCCTCGAAGGAACCATCGGAGCCGACGAAACCATGGGTGTTGTCGGAGCCGTCAACTTTTCGGCACCGACAGAAGGTCTCGATGCATCGGCTCCGGCCGGAGCCGATACAGACATAAAAGTAAGGGTGTCGGAGCCGGTCGGCGCTGACACCGAAGCCTGGGCCACATGGTGGTCGGAACCGATCGGAGCCGACACCGATGTGACCGAACCAGTATCGGCACCGATAGTCATCGGTGCCGAGGATTTGTGTAAACCAGGATCGGCTCCAGCCGGAGCCGATCTAGACTCTGAAAGAGTCGGAGCCGAGGCCGCAGGCTTAGACACAGAAGCCTGGGCCTTGGAAGACTTGGAAGTCTTGCTCGGAGCCGACTTAGCCGGAGAGCCCTCCGGTTTAAGTAGGCCCCTCAATATCAATTTGTTTCTCCTCTCCTGCAGGACTCTCTGGCTGAAGGAATGACAAATCGCACAGGAGTCCTGCAGGTGGAGAGGTCCCAGGCAGTATAAGCAAGAAGTGTGACCGTCTGTCAGAGACATCTTCTGACAGCAAGAGTCACACTTCTTAAAGCCTGAGACCCTTTCCTTGGACATAGTTGCAGAAAAAACACAGACACAACACAGCCCAAGAAACAATTATCCCAAAATTAAAGAAATCACTCACCTCTCACATACACACACACACACACCCTAACAAGGGGGGGGTGGGGGGTGGGAGGGGAGAAGGCCTGACTAAAAAAATTAAGGAGTGAGGGAAATTCTAGTCAGAAAAGGGACTAAATCTAAACTAAAACTGTTAAATATAAGTTTGAAGTGAAAAAAGTGGCAAAAACAGTAATATATAAATCACTTACCAGGAGCTGGTAAAAGGAGGACCTCATCAGCGAAGCGGCAAACGAGATCTGGGTACTTACCGCCTTGCATCATGGGATATGGGGCTGCCTCGAGCTGGTAAAAGTGACTCTCGAGCTTAGCAAGTGCCGAGTCGGAGCCGAGGATCGGCTCCGAACCCATCAAGCAAGAATGAAGGCGAGATTGACAACTTAACATTGGAAAACACAGATGCATAGTTATGGTGGGTACACAACTTTTATATCTGATGTCATTTTCATTCTTTTCTCAATGAATGGGACAGAGTCTCCAGCTATGTTAAACATGGGTGGCCATCATGGAAGGATGTTTTGGAGAACCGCAAAACCGAATGCTTCGCTTTTGCTGGAAATGGTATCCAATTTGTAATGAGAAATAAACGTATGAGCATTGGACCATGTGGCCGCTGCGCAAATATCATCACTGGAGGCTCTAGCCCAAAATGCAGCCGATGTAGCCATTCACCAGGTTGAATGAGATTTTGGTTGTTTTGGCAGGGTTAAATCTTTCAAAGAATCTTCTTCTTTCGGCTTTTCCCGGTTAGGGGTCGCTACAGCGGAACTCAACGAAGACATGCCCATTCACGCATGTCTTTTGAACGCCACTCGACCGTGGGGAGGACATACAGACTCCACACAGAAGGCGCTCCAGACGAGAATCGAATGGGAGAACCTCTTGCTGGGAGGCGACAACGCTACCGCTGCACCTCCGCTGCTTACTAAATCTTTCAAAGAATAAAGATGGGAAATACAATCTTTTATCCATTTGGCTAGAGTAGTTTTTGAGACTGGTCTTCCCATCTTAGTACTAGAAAAGGAGAAAAAAAATTTGATCAGATTTCTTAAAGTCCTTAGTCCTGTGAAAAGGAAAACAAAGTTGTCTATGTTCATCTAAAAGATGAAAGGTATATTCGCCTTTATTGTCCAACTTAGGAAAAAAAACTGGTAAGCTGATCACTTTGTTGATATTTGTTTATGAAGCAACTTTTGGTTATATACTCAGCATAATGTTCCATCTGTGTTGTTCATTTTCATTCTTCCTCAACAAATGGGCTCAGAAGCCTTAGATCCCACTCAGCCACTTTCTAAAGATTCTAGCATCTGACTCTCGAGCTCCTCCCTTACCCATAATGCCCCTGACCACTACAGTACCTCAGATCAAGTTTGCTATTATATGTATTATAATCAGAAAAATCAATAACAATGCTATGACAGAAAAGTAATAGCTGAAAGCTCAGGAGCTCAAACAGGAACTACAGTTCCTAACAACAATTCTGTTAGGTCTCTCCCTAAGTCATGGACAAGAGGAAGGAGGGAGGGAAGTTGAGGAAGAATGAAAATGAACAACACAGATGGAATTTTAAGGTGAGTATATAACGTCTTTATCTGATGTAATTTTCATTCGTCCCTCAAAGAATGGGACAGAGTCACCAGCTACGGTAACCTTGGGTGGCCCTCATGGAAGGATGTTCTGGAGGACAGTGGAACCAAAGGCAGCTCTATTTCTGGAGATTATGTCCAATTTGTAATGAGCAATAAAGGTTTGGGTATTAGACCAAGGGGCAGCTGCACAAATATCATCAATAGAGGCTCTAGCCCCCAAACTACCAATATAGACAATGACCTGGTTCAATGCCCTTTTGGTTGTCTTGGCAAGGTTATGCCTCTCAAGGAATAAACATAGGAAATATAATCTGTTATTCATTTAGCCAGTGTAGTTTTTGAAACTGGTTTTCCCAATTTTTACTAGTAAAGGAGACACATATTTGACTGTTTTTTTCTAAATTCCTTGATCCTGTGAAGGTAAAAATGAAGTTGCCTATGTACATCAAGAAGATGAAGAGTGTATTCTTTGTTTTCAAATTTGGGGAAGAAAACTGGCCTAGAATGACCTTTCGGTTTGATAGGTAACTCTTTGTTCCTTAACTGATAAATAAAAGTAACAGTGTGAGACAACCATCTAGATAAGGTCACCTTGGAAACTGGGAGACCTTGTTTGCCTAAGGCATAAGAAAGGAATAGCTGGACTGACATCCTTATTTCCTTAGTTCTGTGCAGGTAAAAACGCAATTGTCTATGAACGTTCAATTGGTGTAATTTGTACTCTGCCTTGTTGGTGTGATTAGGGGGAAACACAGGAAGGTCTACATATTGGTTTAAATTATTTTCTGAGCAGACTTTAGGAAGAAAAGAAGGATTAGTCCTCAGAGCAACCCTGTCCTTATGAAAAACCAAGTATGGAGGACGAACACATAGCACCTGAAGTTCAGAGACGCATCTGGCTGAAGTAATAGCTACCAGAAAGAGTGTCTTCCAAGATAAAAACTTAATAGAGCAGGACGCTGCTGGTTCAAAAGGGGGGAGAATTAAGGACGTTAGGACCAAATTAAGGTCCCAAGGAGGAGGGGGATCTCTCACTGGAGGCCTAAGGAGAGTTGTCCCTCTCAAAAAATTTTTACAGAGCTTATGAGACATAATGGTAGAATTTGACAACCCAACATGAAAGTTAGAAATGGCCGCTAATTGAACCCTGGTCGTAGCAGAAGTGGTCCCGGAATGAAAAAGTTGTGCTAGGAATTCCAGAATTTCGTGGACTGGGGCTGAAAAGGGATCTACGTTCCTAGCCTCTGCCCAACAAGAAAAACGTTTCCATTTACTAGCTTAAGTTTTCGGTATCAGGAGAAACGGAGGAAAGGCATAAAGAAGTCCCTGAGGCCAGTCGTGGACTAGAGTGTCTCTGGGTGTGTGACCTGGAAGCGGAAGAAGGGAGAAGTAGTTGCTGCATTTGCTGTTGAAGCGGGTGGCAAAAAGATTGCAGTAAGGCTGTCCCCATTTGTGGAAGATAAGATCCTCAACTTTCTGATTCAGAGACCACTCATGAGGCATGAGGACAGCTCTGCTGAGCTTGTTCGCTATGACGTTGGACCTCTCAGGGATGTGCGTCGCAATCAGAAAACGTTGGGAGGAAATCGCCCACTGCTACAGTCTGAGTGCTTCTCGACACAGGGAGTAGGATCTGTTTCGGCCCTGCTTGTTGATGTACCACACGGCTGACATATTGCCTGTTTGAACTGCAACGGTCCTGGAAGGAAGAGAGTCCTGAAGGGCTTGCAACGCTAGGAGCACGGCTCTCATTTCTAGGACGTTTATGTGCAGATGGTACTCGTGAGGTTGCCAAAGGCCTTGGACTGTCCTGCCCAGATAATGCCCCCCACCCTATCAGGGAGGCGTCTGTGGTCACTGTGGCTACCGGAGGGGGCAGAATGAAGGGTCTGCCCTGAGTCACTAGTGGGGAGACCATCCACCATGAAAGGTGCCTTTTGCATGCTTCTGTAATCAGGATCATGTGAGACATGGGCAGCTCTTGGAAAGACCACTGTGTGAACAGAAGCCACTGAAGGATCCTCAAATGAAAGCGGGCCAATGGGATTAGAAGAATGGCTGCTGCCATGGAACCCAGAGTTTGAAGGATGAACCTGACTTGGATCCTTTTGCTCTGCATTAGAATCTGTACTTGCTGACGAACTGTAGACACCCTTTCTAGCGATAGCCTTGCAAACATGTTCCTTGTGTCTAAGTCTGCTCCTATGTAAGTGATAGATTGACAGGGCAACGAGGCAGATTTTTTGAAGTTTATTGTAATCCCTAGCTGGGAGCAGATTGTGATTTTGTAGTCCCTGGCTTGTAGGAGTTGATGCCTGGTAGTAGCAGTGAGGAGCCAGTCGTCTAGATATGGAAACATCTTGAATCCTCGACGTCTCAGGTGAGCCGTGACCACTGTCATACATTTGGTGAACACCCTGGGGGCTGTGGTGAGACCAAAGGGCAGAGCTCTGAACTGATAATGACTGGCTCCCAGCCAGAAGCGAAGAAATCTCCTGGAGCGCCTGTCCATCCTGATATGGTAGTACGCGTCCTGAAGATCTATCGAGCAATCCAACTGTCCTGACCAAGAAAGGGTAGAATGGACTGTAGTGTGACCATCTGAAACTTTCTTCTTTGTACAAACCTGTTTAGTCTGCTGAGATCCAGAATCGGTCTCCAGTCCCCTGTCTTTTTTGGGACCAAAAAGAACCTTGAGTAAGTTCCGGATCCGGGCTGGTCTGCCTGGACTTCCTGGATGACTCTTTTTTTTTTTAGCAGTTTTGAGACTTCTGTTACTGCTTGGTCCTTCAGACTGGGTGGAACATCTGGAAGGGATTTCTTTGACGGTAAGGGGGGTTGATGGAAGGGAATCTTGTAACCTCCGGATATAATGGACCATACCCATATGTCTTGCATTAAATTTTGCCAGGCTTTTGGGTACAGTAAAAGTCTTCCCCCAACTGCCTCCAGAGGTGAGCAGTCGGGCAACCCTTCAGGGATGCTGAAAGGGCTTATCAGAGGAAGATTCTCTGTTGCCCTGGTTCTGCGGACCCCCTCTGCCACGAGGGTGGCGTCTGTTATTATTGTTTCCCCCCTGCCTCTGCAGGAAAAAATCACTACGTGTGTCAGGCAAAGCTCCCTGGGATTTTTGGAACCACATCTTGCCACTCTTCTGACCTTTGGGGTAAGGTCTAGAGGGAGTGGAAAAATGGACTCCCACGGCAGAGAGAGTCTTGCCTTCTTGCTCACACCTAGTCAAAGTGTCTTTCACCTGTGGTCCAAAAAGAAAGGAACCATCAAAGGGGGTGTTGGTGAAGGATGCTCGAAAGGGTTCCGCAAAGTTATACAGCCGCATCCACGCATGCCTCCTAAGGGCCACACCCGTACCTGCGGCTCTACTCGCACCATCGGCTGCATAGGAAATGAGCCCCATGGAGGAGTTAACTACAGAATTAAGCATCGCCAGCTGGGAAGCTACTTTAGCTTGAGCTCCCTCAGCTGATGGATCTTGAAGGGTATCTCTGAGCTCTTTAAGAAGATCCCTCTGAAGCTGGGTAAAATGACATAAGTAGTTCCATGACCTCATAGAGAAGATCTCAGAAGCGAACATTTGCTTCTCGTTTCTGTCCATCGTCCTAGACTCCTTGTTAGGAGGATGGAAAGACGAAGAGGTCTCCACTAACTCTTTTTTGGTGGCTGCTGCTACCACCATGGCATCAACAGGAACACCTTTAGTAAGGAATTGCTTATCCTGGAGTGCTGTGATGAATTTACCAGGTCTCCTCGGAGTTGGTTCCACTGTATCCGGAGCTGACCAAGCCTTTCGAGCCACCACTGCCATAAGTGGAGCGAAAGGCGGAGAAACCCAGGAGGTGGAAGGTCGGGAACTGAAAGCATCCAGAAATACAGACTCCTCCTCGGTAAGGGCTAGGGGATTCCAGTTCCCCCACTGCTTAAGTATTTCTAGGATGTCTGAGAAGGAAACATCTTCAGAGGGGGATCTCAGGGACCCTTCCAAATCATCTAAGTCTTATCAGAAGTGACAGACTCGGGGGAATCAATGTGCTTCCTCTTGCACTTCTTTTTACGAGGGGACTCCTCTGAATGATCAGGGGAGGCCTCGGAAGAAGAGGAAACACCCAATGGGGTAGCCTGGAGTATCGGTTCCCTATGCTTGGGGCTTGAGGAGGAGCAGAGTTTAGCACAGGCACTACAGGGGATGGAGCCGGTGGGGCTGATAGTTTAGCTGACTCAGTGGCCAGCACACTCCTAATGATATCGAAGGTGTCCCTGCCACGATGCAGAGAAAGCTCCAGTCCTGAGGAAATAGGAATCTTTCTCCGCACCAAGGGAGATGGCTCCAAGACCGATGTAGGAGCCGAGCTCACCTGCGCCGAAGCGCCAAGAGGGAGAACGTGGTCGGACAAGGGTCCGATGCCACTCGGCCCCTCGGAGCTGACGAGGGAGCCCCAGTAACCAGATCCCTCGACGGACGGCAGCAACGAGGGGATCGGAGCCGACAGCGGAACCGAAGGAGATAGAGTTATTGGAGCCGACGGTTCCACTACTCGAACCCCAACGAACGCCGGCTCCGAACTCATTGGAGTCGGAGGAGGAACATCGCGAGAAGTGGACGGAGCAGACACCTGTTGAGGAGGGCTGGACAACATCTTGGCAAATGCCTGCAACTTTAGCAACCTACTAACCACTCTCTCCACATCGTGATCCGACAGCCTAGAGGATCAAGAGGAGTGAGAGGATTGGTGACTACGCTCGCTCTGAAGTAAAGGAGACAGAGGAGCCGAATGCACTGATTCTAGTGAAGGGGACCTCAGCCTCTTGTGGCTCCGCAACAGCTCCGAAGTCTCTGATGGAGCCGACGGGAAGATTGTCTGGTCAGTGCCAGCCGGAACTGAAGTGGAAGGTAAAATCTGAACCGAAGACGGCTCCGAACTTGGAGCCGATGGCTTGGTAGGTTTAGGAGATTTCACAGGCTGAGAGCTCTTGGCTGGTGAATCCTGGGGTTTTAAAAGACCCCTAAGAATAAGCTTATTCTTACGCTCCTGCAGGACTCTTGGACTAAAGGCATGGCAGATAGAACAAGAGTTCTGCAGGTGCACAGCACCTAAACAATAGAAGCAAGAAGTGTGCCCATCTGTCAGAGACATTTTCTGACAGCATGAGTCACACTTCTTGAACCCAGAAACCTTGGATTCCTTTGACATCCTTAAAGAAGGAAAACAACAATTATGACAACTACCAGAAGCAGTATACAGTCTACACAAAAAACACACTTTACTATAAGACTATAGCTAAAGGTTTTTTTTTTTTTTTGTAAATAGGAAAGCCTCTAACTCAAACGGCTAGCCTATGAGAGAAAGGTAGAAGGAAAGCCTCTAACTTAAACGGCTAACCTGACAAGAAGAGGTAGGGGGGAGGGGTGGGGGAGGACTCTCTAAGTTAAACAAGTTCTACAAGAAAAAGAAGGGATACTACAACTAAACACTAACTATCACAAAACAAGACTAACGTTAATAATAAAACACTAAAAGTGTTGAATTCTAGAGTAAGAAAGTTATACAAAAAACTTTATATGAGACTGAGCCAGAAAAACGACACCTCACAGCTGAAGCGGCAAACGAGATCTGGGTAGCTACTGCTATGCATCATGGGATAGGGGGTAGCCTCAATACAGTAAACAGCTCTCGAGCTATTGAAGATGGCCGAGTCAGAGCCGAGGATTGGCTCTGATCCCAACCAGCAAGAACGAAGGCGAGATAGACAACTTAACATCTGGGGTTACACCCCACCCAGAGAGACCCACCCACAAAGCCAGAGCTGGGGAAGGGCCCCAGTCAGCACAGTCCATAGCAGTAATGTTGGCTACAAACAAAAAACAGGAGATGACTCAAACCCTCTGGACCTGATGATGGAGGTCCGATCCCAGGGACACATCAGTTTCAAGGGCACAGAGAGAGTCAGAGCCATGCCCAGAACCGAAGACAAGGAAGTTGTCGGTACTGAAGCCATTGGAGTCTGTGTGGTTGGAATCGACAGCTCTAAAGCCTGCAAAGAGATCAGAAGAAGAGTATATGTAGGGGTACTGAGAGAGAATTCCCCTGCACCAGGAAGGAGAGGGGGCTGAGAAGATGGGGGAAGACTCCTAGCTGTCAGAAGCTAATCCACCAACCTCCCTATGTCAACTTCAGAAAGACTCCTGGTGGAGTGACTGGACAATCCAGAGGGAGATTCAGGTCTCTCTATAATAGGGCTAGGAAGTTGCCTCAGAAAGGGGTCAATCGATGGAGAATATGTATTCCTGAGTGTAAAGAAAGTCTCAGTCTTCAGCACTGGGGCAGAAGGTAGGAGCTGCGGAGATGTCAGTACTGATGCGGTAACAAAAGAAGCAAGTGCTGTCACTGGAGTCAGTGTCGTAGTCAGTGTTAATGGCATCGAGGTAGAGGTTGGTGCCAAGGACTCAGTGCATTCCGGAATTCTTGGAACCTTAGATTTCGGTTCCAAAGAGGAAGTTTATGTTTTATAGATGTCGGTACCAATGGAGACGGCACAGAACGAGCAGATTTTAAGGTAGACGCCTGAGGTGACTGGTGGGCCTTGGACAATGTTTTCTCAAAATGGGCTTTAAGAAGCCCTTTAAGGATCAATTTATTTCTATGTTCTACCAGGGGTCTATTACGGAAGCCCTGGCAGACACAGCACTCTAAATCAAGATGAGAAACCCCCAAACAATATACACATTTGTCATGACCATCAGAGTTCGACATTTTCCTTCTGCACTCTTGGCAGTGTTTGAAACCCATGGTCGATTTTGACTTATCTGCCAAGGCAGAAGATCAAGAAAGAAAAATCTTGGAGAACACATAATCACTCACTCATAAACAGAGAAAGAATCCTACTAATGATCGTAAGAAAGATTACACAATGGTAAGGAAAAGAAAAGATAGGGGAAACTACCAACTATGGTAGGCAAGAAATAACAAATGGTACAGGTTAAGGAAATTAACACTTGCACAATAGGAAAGGGTAGACACGGATCAGAAATTACTATAATAACTTAAAGACGACAGAAAGTTGGAAAAATGTAATAGAACTTTTAAAATGTACTTAGCTGCGAGAGACAGTCCACTGACGTCTTTCTATAAGAGCGGCAAATAAAATCTGAAGTAACGTAGAGGGTGGCATTATAAACTATTAGCTCGAGAATTTTTTGGCTGGTGCGAGCTATATAACAGCTGGATCGGTTCTGAGGATCGAAACCGTAACCCATCAGCCAAGAACAGATGAAGACTGACAACATCAGATGGAATGATTTGTGCATAAAGTAACCCTGTCTTTGTAAAATATCAAATATTGTGGTTTGGAAGATAGTGCCAGGAGTTCAGATACTCATCTTCCAGAAGGTATAGCCACCCGAAAGACTGTTTTCCAAGAAAGAAACTTCAGATCTACTTTAGCTGATGGTTCAACAGGAGAAATTACTAAAGTTTGCAAAACCATAGTGAGGTCGATGGTGGAGTACGGTCTTTTGTTGGAGGTCTAAGTAAAAAGGTACCCTTAAGAAAGGAAGATGCTAAAGGAGAACCAGTAAATACAATGTGATAGCCCAAAATGGATACTAACTGAATCTTAATACTGGAAAAATGTGCCCTGTCTTGAAAAATTGAGACAAGGAAATCTAGAACAGCTGGAAGCAAAGTGGTAAAAGGATCTAACTCCCGCTGATGAGACCAAAAGGAAAATCTTTTCCATTTCCTTTTGTAAATTTTTCTAGTTGAACATTTATGAGCTGAGACTAGGATTTTTCGAACGGAGAAGGAAGCCTGGAATGTCTAGCATCATCAGAATTGGAAAAACCATGCGGTCAACTTGAGGCCTGCAATGTTCAGGAGAATCTGTCGTGATAACTGAGAGATCCAAGAAGGATGTACTAGGTGAAACCAAAGGAAGGGGAATTGCACTTGTCGAGGTCAGAAGGGAGCAATGAGGATTACAATGCTCTTCAACCAAAGTGCTTTCTGAAGAAACCTGAGGATGAGATGCAGGGGAGGATAAGCATAAAGGAAACCAGGGGGCAAACATGGACTACAGCATTGCTCGGTGACTGTTCCTGAGGTGGGACAAGAGCAAAGTATCTGCTGCATTTGCAGTTTAGGGGAGATGCAAATAGGTTACAGCAAGGCTGACCCCATTTGTGGAAAATCTTGTTCTGCACTAATTGGCAGAGAGACTACTCAAGAGGCATGACGATGGTCCTGTTGAGTTTGTCCGCAAGAATACTGGATTCCCCTAGAATCTGTGTCGCTACAAGAAAGTGGTTGAATGAGATCGCCAACTGACATACTCTCATTACTTCTTGACATAGGGGGTAGGATCTGGTTCCCCTTGTTTGTTGCTGGACCATTCTACTGGCAAGTTGTCCATTTGTATTGCAATAGTCCCTACAGGGAGAAAGCTCTGAAAGGCCTGCAACACTAGAAGCACCACTCTCATCTCTGAACACTGATATGCAAATTGGTCTCTTGTGGGAACCACATGCCTTGTAGAGTCTGTCCCAAGTAATGCCCCCCACCCCAAGTGGGAGGCATCCATAGTCAACATGGTGCTCAGGGGAGGAAGAATGGACACCCTTGACCAGTCTCCTCAGAGTGAATCCACCAAAGAAGATACTTTCTGCAAGCTTGAGATAATTTTATCGGATGTCTTACTGGATGATGATGGAATGACCATTGCACTCCTAGGGTCCAATGAAGAATTCTCATGTGAAGATGAGCAGTGGGAATTAAAGTAACTGCAGTAGCCATCGACCTTAGAGCTTTGAGGACCTGTTTTGCTGGGGGGGGGGGGGGGGGGGAGAAAGAGAAAAAGAAATGATGTACTTACCATAACGTTCCATCTGTGTTATCCATTTTTATTCTTCCTCAACTGATGGGTTCAGATCCAATTCATTGGATCTGACTCAGCCATTGCAAAAGCTTGTGGCAACTTATAACTCTCAAGTTTCTCCCTTACCCAGAAAGCATCAACACCAATTATCTCAGACCTTATTTGCTACTATAGAGTAAAGTAATTATTCTTATATATAGAGTCATACAAGTAAAACAGAAAAAGCTCTAGACAAGGCTATATCTGGAGCTTTATTATGGTTGGAACATACAAAATTTGTATATGTATATTACTCACTCTACCAAAATAAAATACATAAAGGATGGGGGTTGGTGGGTAGGCAGTTGAAGAATGAAAATGGAAAACTCAGATGGAACGTTATGGTAAGTATATAACTTCTTTATTTGATGTTGGCAATTTTCATTCTGTCCTGAACTGATGGGACAGAATCCCCAGATACCTAAATCCCAGGGTGGACTCAAGGAAGGATATTCCTAAACAACATTGACCCAAATTATGCTTTATTTCTTGATATCAAATCTCTAATGAGCGATAAAGGTATGGGGGGAAGCCCAAGTTGCTGCCGCACATATTTCATCCATTGCAGGTCTTGAATGAAAAACAGAGGAAGTTGCTATGAACCTGGTTGAAGGAGCATGTATCTGCCTTGGTAAAGAGATATCCATTTTTTGTAAATAAAGGTAATGCAACCTGAAGTCATCTGGCTAGGGTGACTTTGGACACTGATTTACCTATTTTCACATCTGTAAATGAAGCAAATAACTGATCCATAGATCTGATAACCTTTGTTCTATGTAATCAGAAGTACAGTTGCCTATGAACATCCAGTAAATGTAATAAGTATTCACCTTTGTTCGAATAATTTGGAAAGAAAAACGGTAAACTGATGGACTGCTTAATATGAGACTCTGATATTATTCTGGGCAAAAAGTATGCATTAGTTCATAGTGTAACACTATCTTTATGAAAAATTAGATATGGGAGTTTTACAGACAAAGCCTGAATTTCTGAACTTCATCTGGCAGAAGTAATGGCTAAACAGTAATAAAGCTTTCCATAGTCATGTGCCGGTTCAAAGGGTGAATGGATCAAGGCCTGCAGTACCAGATTAAGATCCCATGAAGAGGTAGGATCTTTAATTGGAAGTTTTAAAAGGAGTGTGCCTCGCAAAAAGGTTTTACAAAGTTTCTGAGAAGCAAGTGAGGAACCATCAAATCCACTATGGAAATTAGAAATTGCTGCCAACTGAACTGTTGAAGCACTGGCTCCTTGATTTAAAAAGTATCATCAAGAAGTCGAGAATGCTATGAACTCAGGCAGAAATGGGGTTGATATGATGTTGAAAAGCCCAGTGTACGAATTTCTTCCATTCACTGGCATAAAGTTTCCTTTTTGATGGTTTAAGGGAAGATAAAATGTGGTCAACAGGAGATGAGAGCATATGTTATCTGGCTATTACTGGAAATGGAGACACCAAGTCATTGGCTTGAGACTGGGAAGGTTCAGATTAATCATACCTGTCATGTGAGACAGCAGATCTGGAGGAGGGGCCAGAATCTAGGGTTGATGAATTAATTGAGGAGGCCATAGGAAGGGTAAGCAAATCTGTTGAGGCCAGTAGGATGCAATGAGGATGACTTTGCTCTGTAACCTAGCAGCTCTTTGTAGGAACTTTGGAATCAAAAGAATTGAAGGATAAACATAAAGTAGACCGGGAGGCCAAATGTGGAAAAAAGCATCCCTTGGTGACTCCCCTTGTGGAGGGATTAGGGCAAAGTACCTGCTGCACTTATTATTTACGGGAGATGCAAACACGATACAAGGTGTAAGATCTGCTTCCCCCTTGTTTGCTGATGTACCAAACCATTGACATTTTGTCTGTTTGAATCACAATTGTTCCTGAAGGGAGAGCATTCAGAAAGGCCTGTAACGTTAGAAGCACTGCTCTCAACTCTACGACACTGATATGCAAATTGGCCTCTTTGGTGGACCACTTGCCTTGGACTGTCCTTCCCAGGTAATGTCCCACCACCCCAGCTGGGAAGCATCTGTACTCAGATCGGCCTTGGGCTGAGAAAGGACAAATAAACATCATTGTAGAACCTCTTCTGACTTAATCCACCACAGTAGATCCCCTTTGGATATATTGGTGATTCATAGTGGAGCAGACAAAGGAAGATGAAGTACTGACTATTGCAAGGCCACTGTAGAATTTTCATATGACATCTGGCTAAGGATAGTAATGTTACTGCTGCAGCCATTGATCCCAAGGCCTGAAGGACCAAGTGGGCTGGGATTCTGGTTCTACAAACTATCTTTCGCACTTGCGGTCTTACTGTTTGAACTCTGGAGAGGGGAAGTGAGGCTATAGTTGATTTTGTATTGAGCAGTGCTCCTATGAACTCTAGATTTGACTTGGTTCTAGATGAGACTTTTGGTAGTTTATGATGATTCCTAGTAGAGCATATATCTGGATCACTTTCTGTCTTGCCATGATAAGCTGATGCCTGGTCGGGGTGGAAATGAGCCAGTCTATGTATGGAAACACTCAGAATCCTTGTAGTCTCAAGTGAGCTGCTGCTACTGCCAAGCATTTGGTGAATACCTTGGGGGGCTGTGGTGAGACCAAAGGGCAGAACCCTGAAATGATAGCAGTTGGCTCCCAGCCAGAAGCGTAAAAATCTTCTGGATCGCCTATTCATCTTTATATGATAGTACAAACCCTGAAGATCTAGTGAACACATCCAACTGTCCTTTTCCAAATAAGGAAGATTGGACTGAACTGTGATCATCTGGACCTTGGTCTATTGAGTGGATTTGTTTAAGATGCTGAGATCCAGAATTAGTCTCCAGTCCCATTTTCATTAGTACTAAAAAGAATCTTGAGTAAGTTCTAGATTCTATCTGGTCTGTAGGGACCTTTTGGATGAGAGGGACCTCTTGGATGAGTCTATTTTCTAACAGATTTTGAATTAGAATTGTTGCTTGTTCCCTTTGACTGGGTGGAACATGGGGGAATTTTCTTGAATTGGGAGTATAAAGAGAAAATAATATTATAAAACCTCTGGAAATGATCCTCTGCACCCAATAATCTGTTGTTAGTTCCAGTCAGACTCTCTGTTGCAGGGACAAACAACCCCTGATCCAGAGGGGGACAATTGGGCCTCCTTTCAGGAGCACTGAAAGGGTTTACCAAAGAATGAATCTCTGGACCCTTAATTCTGTGGGCCACCTCTGCCTCAAGGGCAGCAGCTACCATCTGAGTATCCCCCTCTGCCCTTGGGGCAGTCTTCCTCCATGTGTGCCCTGGAAAGATCCTTGCGATTTTGTGAACCACATTTTCCCACTACCTTGACAATTCCTTGAAAAGGATCTTTGAGGGGTGGAAAAAAGGTATGCCCACGGCAGAAAGGGTCTTTCCATTCCTCTTACACATGGACAAAGTGTCTTTTACCTTGGGGCCAAAAGGACACATGCCGTCAAAAGGAGCATTGATGAGCAAAGACTTAAAGGTCACCGCAAAAATCACATAAGCGCATCCAGGCGTGTCTCCTAATGGCAACTCCTGAACCTTCTGCCCTTGAGGTTCCTTCTGCTGCCTACATTAGAAATGAGCCTCATGCAGAAGTTGGATATCGATTGCACGGCAGCCAACTGAGAGCTGACAGATGCTTTCACCTCTTCAGATATGGATCTTGACAGGGTGTCTGATAGCTCCTTAATCAGATCTCTCTGTAGCCTTGTGAAATTTGCCAAATAGTTCAGGGACCTTAAGGTGAAGGTTGCTAAAGCAAGACATGCTTCCTGAATCTGTCCATTGCCCAAGACTCTTTGTTGTGGGATGAACAAGGGAACTTTCTTTCACGAGTTCTTTCTTTGTGGCTGCCTCCACGACTGTGTCATCAACAGGCACACCCTTGGACCAAAACTGTTTATCCTCTAGAACTGTCATGATTTTATCGGGCTTCCCGGGAATTGACTCAATGGTGTCTGGATCCTTCCATGCCTGCAGTGAGACCAAGTTATTGAGCTCATTGGTGGGTGGGGGTCACCCAGGAGGTAGACGGGCCAGTACCAAACAACTCCAGCAGTACAGATACTTCCAATGAAGGGGTTGCTGGATTTCCAGCCAGCTCTCTGCTTCAGAATTTCTAGGATGTCTCCAAATGAGATATCATCAGGAGGTGACCATGGGGATCCTTCGTCCACATCAAAATCAGTATCTTCACTGACAGATTTGTGGGGATCTAAATGTTTCCTCTTAAATGTTTTGTTCTTAGGGACCTCCTCAGTAGGGTACTCTGGGGAGTTCTCAGAAGAAGTGGGGATACCTTGATGGAAAACTGGGGTTTCGGTACCAGCTGTCTCTGTGGCGAGGACATTTGAGACTCCAGATGCAGATATGGGACAGATGTATACAGAGGATACAAGGGGGTAGGCACCGTCTGAGTGGAGGGTGCAGAAAGGGCTGTCTCCATGGCTGCAAAGGCAGACCACCCCAAGGAGGTACAAGATCCTGGATCCAAAACAGGACTTCAGTGATTCACAATTCCACACTGATCCAAGGACAGTCCACCTGGGGCTGAAGTTGGAGCCGAGTTGACCAATGACAAGGCTCCTTGGTGTAGAGATGGCTCCAAGAACCTTGGAGTCGAATCAAGTATCTCAGACCCGACAGGGTAGAATCAGCTCTGAGAGCTCTCATGATCTGACTGAATGTGTATTTCTAGCTTTTGTGTTTTGAAAAAAAGCTTGTATGTTTTCAGAAAGTATTATCTTTTAAACCTAGGAAAAAGTGCACTGGCTGTCCTTAAATGAATCTAAGTTGTACACTGTTCTATTAACTGCATTAAAGAATTAAGGCTGCTAGAGAAGTTGTTACTTATTCACTTCCCATAATTTCAAACTTAATTTTTCCACTGAACTGCTTGTCACTGTGCCTTCAGTTTTTTATTTTCTTCAGTAAAGAATACTCAGAATTCTCAAGATTAAGAGCTTGCATCTGTAGAAGCTTGTCTCCATGGAAATGTACTCAGCAATGAGTCTTTGTAAATTTCACCCAGAAAAAAAATGCACAGTTGCCCTCAGCTGCAGGCATCTCAATTCCACTGAACATTTGCCAGTAGGAGAAAAAACAAGATAATATCTTTGCAGTTGTAGGAAGCTTAGCATTTTCATGGCTTTCAACATTTTGTCTTATTTTTAAAGCCTACATGGTTGAAAAAAAATAGAAGTTATGTTCTTACCATAACGTTCCATGTTAGTTGTCTTCTTCTCGCCTTCTTCTTGCTGGATGGGGTCGGCTCCGACTCGGCCACTCTAAAAGCTCGAGAGTTGGTTCCACCGGCTCGAGGCTCCCCTTATATCCCACAATGCTAGGCGAGAGTTACCTCAGATCTCGTTTGTAAGCTAACCCCAGCTTATAATAGTAACAGAATAACTCTAACAGAGTCCACCTCTAACAACAGGAAGAAAGAAGGGTGACCTACATCCTGATCTAGGAAATATGCACAACAGCATATGCCTAAGAAAGAGGTGGTAGAAAGAGAGGTCACAATCACAACTCCTCTAGGTCTGTCCAGGCCAGGGGGAAGGAGGGTGGGATGCAAGAAGAAGGCGAGAAGAAGACAACTAACATGGAACGTTATGGTAAGAACATAACTTCTA
The DNA here is from genome assembly GCF_019279795.1 of Protopterus annectens. Lineage (NCBI taxonomy): Eukaryota > Metazoa > Chordata > Ceratodontiformes > Protopteridae > Protopterus > Protopterus annectens. The sequence continues at coordinate 124,786,948 of NC_056733.1, read as the reverse complement.
TATGTTAAGTTGTCTATCTCGCCTTCATTCTTGCTGGATGGGACCGCGTCCCTAGCACTTTGTCCCGGGTGGCCTAACGGAACAGACTCCTGAGAACAGTGGAACCAAAGTTAGCTCTATGCCTAGAAGCTAAGTCCAACTTATAATGAGAAATGAAAGTGTGTGGAGTAGCCCAAGTAGCCGCTGCACAAATGGTGTCAATAGGCAGTCTGTCTTGGAAGGATAAATAAGTAGCCAAAGCTCTGGTGGAATGGGCCTTAGGTTTATTAGGCAGTTTTTGGTGTCTAATTTCATATACAAGGGAAATCAAAGATGTTAGCCATCTGGATAATGATACCTTTGAAACTGAAAGTCCCTTTCTGCTTTCCGCATAGGAGACAAACAGCTGATCAGATTTTCTGAATTGTTTTGTTCTATCCAAGTAGCACCTCAATTGACGATGAACATCCAGGCAGTGTAATTTTTGTTCAGACCTATTGGAATATTCTGGAAAAAAGACAGGGAGGTCAATGCTTTGATTTAGATTTGACGTCGAGACCACCTTAGGCAAAAAGGACGGGTTAGTTCGTAAGGATACTCTGTCCTTATGAAACAATAGATAAGGAGGTCGACAGCTGAGTGCTTGAAGCTCTGAAACTCTTCTAGCTGAAGTAATAGCCACCAGAAAGAGAGTCTTCCATGATAGTAGTTTTAAAGAACAGGATGCTGCAGGTTCGAAAGGGGGTAGAATCAAAGAAGTAAGAACTAAATTTAGGTCCCAAGGAGAAGGAGGATTTCTTATAGGAGGTCGAGCAGAAAAACTCCTTTCAAAAATGCTTTGCAAAGCTTGTGGGACATTAAGGCAGATTCAGAAATACCCACATGAAAGTTAGAAATAGCTGCCAATTGAACTTTAAGAGTAGAGGGAGATGAACCTGCATGGAAGAGTTCAGCTAGAAAATCAAGGACTATTTGGATGGAAGCAGTGAAAGGATCTATGTCCCTTCCTTGAGCCCAATATGTGAAGCGTTTCCACTTACTCAAATAAATCTTCCGAGTGGAAGATTTATGGGAAGCTATCAATATATCTCGAACAGAGTGAGATAATTGAGGAAGCCTGGCTAAGGTTGGAACTGGAGGAACCAAGTAGTGAGGTTCAGAGAGGGGAGGGAGCGATGTAACTGACCCGACTGATGGATCAAAAGATCTGGAACTAGGTCCAGATGCCACGGTCGCTCCAATAGAATTGATGTAGAAAGGGGAACCACACCTGTCGAGGCTACTAAGGAGCAATGAGGATCAATGAGGCCTTCTGAGCGATAGCTTTCTGTATCACTTGAGAGATTAGTGGGAAGGGAGGAAATGCATACAGAAGTCCCCGAGGCCAAACTTGGACTAGAGCGTCTCTGCTGGGTTGGCCTGGTAAAGGGAATAGAGTGAAATATTCTCTGCACTTGCTGTTTTGGGGAGTAGCAAAAAGATCGCAGCAAGGCTGACCCCACTTGAGAAAAATTTCTCTCACAACAGAGTCTTTCAGAGACCACTCGTGAGGCATGAGGATAGCTCTGCTCAACTTGTCCGCAATTTGATTGGACTTCCCGGGGATGTGCGTTGCTATCAGAAACCGCTGAGAAGAAATCGCCCATTGCCACACTCTGAGTGCTTCTCGACACAGGGGGTATGATCTGGTTCCGCCTTGTTTGTTGATGTACCACACTACAGATATATTGTCTGTCTGGATTGCAATCGTTCCCAAGGGAAGAGAGTCTTGAAGGGCTTGCAACGCTAAAAGCACTGCTCTCATCTCCAGAACATTTATGTGCAAGTGGCATTCGTCTGGTTGCCATGTGCCCTGGACCGTCCTGCCCTGATAATGCCCCCCCCACCCGATCAGGGAGGCATCCGTTGTCAGAGTAGCAACCGGAGGGGGTGGAACAAAGGGTCTTCCCAGCAAGAGCTGAGTGGAAGATATCCACCACATGAGATGATTTTTGCACGCTTGCGTGATCATAATGGTGTGAGACATTGGAAGTTGCTGGTATGACCATTGAGAAAAGAGCATCCATTGAAGGATCCGCATGTGGAATCTGGCTAATGGAAGCAGAGGTATGGCCGCAGCCATAATTCCCAACACTTTCAGAACTAACCTGGCTTTGATTCTGTTGTTGTTGAAAAGGAGTGAGACCAGTCTGTGTATGTCTGTTATTCTCTGATCTGTTAGCCTCGCAGACATGTCTACTGTGTCTAGATTTGCGCCTATGTAGGTAATAGTACGACAAGGCGACAAAACAGACTTTTCGCAATTTATTGAAATGCCTAACTTTTGACAAATGCGAAAAGTGTAATCCCTGGCCATCAGAAGGAGATGCTTGGTGGGAGCTGTGAGGAGCCAGTCGTCCAAATATGGAAACACCTGGAATCCTTGTCGTCTCAGGTGAGAAGCTACCACTGCCATGCATTTGGTAAACACCCGGGGGGCAGTGGTGAGACCAAAGGGCAGGGCCCTGAATTGAAAATGACTGGTTCCCAGCCTGAAGCGGAGGAATCTTCTGGAGCGTCTGTTCATTTTTATGTGATAGTACGCATCCTGAAGGTCTATAGAGCACATCCAGTTTCCTTTGCCCAAAAGGGGAAGGATGGATTGCAGCGTGACCATCCAAAATCTTGTTTTCTTGACTGATCTGTTCAAGATACTGAGATCCAAAATTGGTCTCCAGTCCTGTTTTCTTTGGAACTAAAAAGAACCTTGAGTAAATTCCGGATCCTTGCCGGTCTGCTGGAACTGGCTGAATTGCTCTTTTTGCAAGCAGTTTTGAAATCTCCAAAACCGCTAGATCCCTTTGAGCGGGTGGAACATCTGGAAGGGATTTTTTTGATTGGTTTGGGATACGAAGAAAGGGGATAGAATAGCCTTCGGAAATGATGGACTGTACCCATTTGTCTTGAGTCAGGGATAGCCAGGCTTCTGGGTACAGTGACAATCTTCCCCCGACTGCCTCCGAAGGTGGGCAGTCGGGCAACACCTCAGGGATGCTGAAAGGGCTTGTCAGAGAAAGCTTCCCGATTGCCCTGGTTTTGCGGACCCCCCCTGCCCCTAGGGCGCGTCTACCATTGTTATTCCGCCTCTTCCTCTGGCGGGAACGACTCTGTCGTCAGGCGAAGTCCCTTGAGATTGTTTACGGAACCACATCTTTCCACCTTTCTGGCCTTTGGGGTAAAGCCTAGAAGGAGTAGAAAAACGGACTCCGGCGGCAGAAAGGGTCTTGCCATCAGTTTCGCACCTAGTCAGGGTTTCTTTCACTTGAGGACCAAAAAGAGATGATCCATCAAACGGGGAGTTAGTGAAAGACGTCTTGAAGGGGTCCAAAATTGCATAGCCGCATCCAGGCATGCCTACGTAAGGCCACACCTGTCCCTGCGGCTACTCGCTCCATCAGCCGCATAAGAAAGGAGGCATGGAGGAGTTGGTTATGGAGTTAAGGGTAGCCAGCTGCGTGTTCATCTTATCTTGAAAACCTGCAGCTGTAGGGTCCTTTAATATTTCACTCGCTTCCTTGATCAAGTCCCTTTGAAGACGAGTAAAATGGCATAGGTAGTTCAGCGAACGCATGGTAAATGTCGCTGATGAGAACATCCGCTTCCCGTACCTGTCCATGGACCTAGATTCCTTGTTAGGTGGATGGACAGGTACTGAAGGATCAGCTAGCTCCTTCTTAGTGGCAGCAGCTACCACCATAGCATCCACAGAGACTCCTTTCGTCAAGAACTGTTTGTCTGCTGGTGCCGTTATAAACTTGGAGGGTCTCCTGGGAGTGGGGTCCACTGAATCAGGAGCCGTCCATGCCTTCTTAGCAACCACCTGCATGAGGGGGTCAAGGGGAGACACCCAGGAGGTGGAAGGGCGAGCCAAGCGCCTCAAGATACACAGATTCATCCTCCGAAGGGTTGAGGACTGGCCAATTTCCCTCTGCTTCAGGATCTCTAGAATGTCTGCAAATGAGACATCTTCAGAAGGGGAACGGGGGGAACCCTCAGAATCATCTAAATCTGTGTCAGACGTGATGGACTCAGGTGAGTCAATGTGTTTCCTCTTACACTTCCTCTTCCGAGGGCTCTTCTGCCAAATCAGGAGAGGCCTCGGAAGAGGATGAAATCCCACAGGGGTTCCTGAGGAGCTGGCTCTCTGCGGTCCGGGATGAGGGAGTGAGTCGACTTGACCTGAGGCACCGTAGAGGGAGGGGCGGACGGAGCCGACTGTGGAGTAGAGCCAGGCTCTAACACACTCCGCATGACCTCGAATGCACCCCTGTCAGGCAAAGCCAGAGGTCCCCGCTCCGAGAAGCTAAGAACCCCCCTCGGCACCGACAGTGATGGCTCCGAGGCCGATGTCGGAGCCGAACTCACCAGCGCCGAAGCTCCGAGAGGAAGAGCGGGGTCGGACAAGGGTCCGATGCCACTCACCCCCTCAGAGCCGACGAGGGAAGTCCGGCACCGAGATTCTTCCAAGGAAGAAATCGGAGCCGACGACGGAGCCGAAGACAATTGTATCGGCTCCGACGCTACCACAGTCTCGGTTCCGACGCGACCCGGCTCCGAGCTCAAGAGAGTCGAAGGAGGAATATAATGATGGACCGGGGCAGGCATCGACTGATGAGTCGGGCTCTGAAGCATCTGGGCCAGTGCCTCGGACTTAAGAAGTCGACTCACTACCCTCTGAAGGTCATGATCCGACAGCCTCGATGACCTAGAGGAGTGAGATCTTTGGCTCCGTTCAGACAGCAGGGGAGATCCTGGAGCCGAGTGAACGGAGCCAAGGGATGGTGACCTGGACCTCTTCCTAGTTGTCGGCTCCGAAGGTCTGGTCGGAGCCGACACGGGAATTCTAATACCTCGGCTCCAGCCGGGCCGAGGAACCACAGAAACTGTGGACTGAGACTCATCGGCTCCAGCCGGAGCCGATGTAGGCAGAGGCTTAGAAACCTTAGGTCTCGGCTCAGTTGTCGGAGCCGAAGACCTAGATGCCTTAGAGGGCTTCCCTGTAGATACAGAAAGGGAATCCTCTGGCTTGAGTAAGCCCCTTAAAATTAATTTATTTTTTCTTTCCTGCAGGACCCTGGGGCTGAAGCCATGGCACACAGCACAGGAGTCCTACAGGTGCAAAGGTCCCAGACAGTAGACACAAGAAGTGTGAGCGTCTGTCAGAGACATTTTCTGACAGCACGCATCACACTTCTTGAATCCGGAGACCTTTGCTTCCTTAGACATTTCAAAAGGTGTAATCACACACACAGTCACAAACACACTAATTACACCCTGTCTAGTTTAAATTATAACAAACCACTAACTAGGTTTTAAAAATAAGAAAAATAACATACACACTCCACTAGGGAAGGAAAAGAGGCCTGTAGGCCCAAGGGAAGAACTTAAAGTTCTTGAGGGAAAAAAACAGGAATTTTTTAGAAAGGGGATAAGAATTCCTCTAAACTAAGGGAAATAAGTAAAAATATTAAAATTAAAGGGGTTTAAATAGACTAATTTCACAAGAAAAGTCACTTACCAAGAACCGGTAGAAAACCAACACCTCGATAGCTGTAGCGGCAAACAAGATCTGAGGTAACTCTCGCCTAGCATTGTGGGATATAAGGGGAGCCTCGAGCCGGTGGAACCAACTCTCGAGCTTTTAGAGTGGCCGAGTCGGAGCCGACCTCATCCAGCAAGAATGAAGGTGAGATAGACAACTTAACATCATCTGTTTACAGCTTAAGCCAATGATAGTAATCTAGACATTTACCTTGTAAAATAAAAAAGAGAAAATATCCTAATTCTCCATTTAATATAATCAGTGCACTTTTACAGCACACCCCCCACACCAGCAGCTCAAGATCACAACATATGAACATTGAACTTCCTGTTATTTGGCTGTTTTTTCCTCTTGTTATAGTGTAAAACCTGCCAACACCAGACTCTGGTTTAAGTCAAAAGTACTGTTAATTCTTCTATTAACTTCTGCACTTGTTATCTCTCAAACATTTTTCCTTTGGAACATTGACAAAAGTTTCACTGGCAAAGTCTCTCTGTGAAACTAACTGTCAGAAGAATGAGAAGCAGAGTCCCCTTCTGCTTTCTGACTCACTCTTTGTTGGATAACACACACACACACACATATATATATATATATATATATATATATATATATATATATATATGTATTTTTTTTTTGCTCCTTTGCTGTTCTTTATCAAAAATGACTTTGATCCCTCAGGAAAAACACTCTGAAGACAGCTGGATACAGCAGCTTAAATCACACACCTGCCTCTCAGCATTCCCTGATTGCTGTGATAAATATGTTTCTCTTCTGCCTGGTGTACAGTGAATAATAATTTTGTACAAACAGTGTGCTGTCTCCAGTTTTTAATACTTTGCCCAATCCCACAGTTTTGTCAGGGTTAACTCTTTTGGCTGGTATGACTGCATCACACCTCTTAACCTGGAAACATCAAAAATCTGGGCAAGACCCATGAAAAACAGGTACAAATCTGTAGACTGATTAACATAAAATTTGCAGACATGATTATGTAACCCAGTCCACTCCAATGGAATTGTGGGCCAACAACTTTCAAACACAAACTGAAGAACAGACAACCAAAATATGGCACCAGAGTCCCCCTGCAGCCATTACAATGTCCCCTTACCGGGCTATTTCACACCATTTACCATAAACACTAATGTGCATACTACTTTACTTCTACAATGATTATTTGGATTTTATTTTTACATTTTACAGCACAGTGCACAAACACTAAAAGACATCTGCTAAACAAAGCAATACTGTCTTACAATGAAAATAAACTTAGCATTAAAACTTCTCTGCCCTTGAATCTCACATTCATTGAAACAGCATTGAAACCCACACACCATATCCAAAGAAAATGCATGTGGCCAGTGGTGGATAAAGATTACTGTTGGGTTGTTTTCAAACCATAGGCCCCTTACACACAAAAACAAGAAGCATACATGTGTTCTTTGATACACCTTCCTGAGTTTATTAAATTATATTCCGTGTATAATACAGCACACTCGTTAGACTTAGAGCACATTTTAAACGTTTGAACATTTTTCCAGAAGGCAATGAAACAAAATGCATAAACCCATAATGACAAAACTGCCCATTTCAGACCATCAGAACATTTCCATCATAAAAGTCTTACACACACACATATATGTATGTATATATATATATATATATATATATATATATATATATATATATATCTATCTATCCAAAGAAGAAAAAGGAAAACCTTGAGTATCAATAAAAATCACCCACGGAAGGCAGCAATGTCAAATAAAAGTTCTTGTAGAACAAAGCGTGTAGACACAGTCAAGGAGAAAGAGCCAAATAGCTGGATACACAAATTTATTGTAGCAAAGAATCGTAAGCGCTTTCACAGGGACACCCCTGCTTCCTCAGACGATACAAATAAAATGAATAAAGCAAGTTAAAATACTTTTCTTACTAGCCAATTAACCAATCAGCAATGAATTAACAACAAATTAGTAACACCCTCATACCTAGCTGTCACACTTCTATCTAGCAGATACATCAAAAACCTTAGCTATAGTAACAACAAATAAGTAAATATAAAACTAAAACACAACAACGTGCATAGGTTGTCAATTTATACACATAACAACATCATATTCACATTACATTAATCAAAGAAACTATATTAAACGTTAAAAACAAATCATTAAGCATAATGTCAATGCTTAAAGTTAAATAGCACTGTAAAAGAATCCTGTTTATATATATTAACCATCTGAAATACTAAATAATTACTAAAAAATTACTAAAATTAAAATATGACAAACATTTAATCAATATGTAATATAGAGTTATGACATATAAAAATATATATCAACGCAAGGGTCTACCTTTTAAGGTAGGCTTGATGGTAACACTCTCATTAAGGCCATACCCTCTATGGGAGCCTAGTCTAAATATCCATCTTAATTCAGCTTGTTCTGTTAAGTTGTAAATATCTCCCAGTCTAACATTAGGATATTGCACATGTAGGACCTGAAAGCTAAAACTGTGGTCCGGGCCTTCATTTATATTATGCTTTGCTAGGGCACTGTATTCATGTTTCCTTTCAATACAGTAAATGTGGTCTCTAATTCTTTCTCTTAAAGTTCTGTTGGTCTTCCCAACATAGAACTTAAAGCATTTCGTGCAATAGGCCACATAGACCACATTGCGAGTGCGGCAAGTGCTGCTGTTCCTAATTTCCCACAGCACACCCGTTCCTGGGTGCCTAAAAAAACGTGATTCATCCACGTAAGGACATTGTGCACAAGTGCCACATTTCTTGGTCCCTAGCAGGGCAAAACTGGACTGTACTCTTTGACCCATTCCCATATTGTTATAGCATAGATGCTGTTTAAGGTTCCTCATATTCTTATGTGCAAAAATGGGTACATCACCCACAATCTTCCTAGTAGTAGTGTCAGCTGTTAGGATATTCCAACTGTTGGCCACCACTTGCTTTATTATATTAGTGTTGCTCCCAAAGGGAATAGTTAAGGCTAGGCCATGTTTATGGGACGACCCACGTGCAGGATATAGTCTATTACCAGAAAAGTATGGTTTCTCCCTTGTATCTCTAAGTTGGATGGTCTCACTTAACTTAGCGTCAACTAAGGACACATTGTACCCCCTTTCTAGAAAATCAGTCCTAAGCCTATTGAGCTCGGACTTTAACACAACATCATTGCTACATAAACGTGACACACGCATAGCCTGCCCCTTCACAATGTTGCCAAAGATATTAGAATCGTGCATGCTGGTACCATGTAGGAAGGAAGGTCTATAACAGTTCTTCCTATATACTCTTGTATCTATTTTGGAATTGATGATAGTGATAGTAGTATCCAAATAGTCAATCTTACTCTCAGAGTTCTCCATTGAGAACTTCAAAAAAGGATGGCTACTGTTAACCTTCTCATAAAACTGACTTAACGAAGTAAAATCACCTTCCCAAAGAAAAAACAAGTCATCCACAAACCGTTTATAGAAAACGATCTGTGGATGCTTGATAATCTGCTTTTGTTCCCAGGCTACCATCACCAGATTGGCATACGAGTTCGCACAACTCGTACCCATTGCAACACCGTTCTTCTGTATGTAGCAATGATCATAAAAAATAAAGAGATTGTTTTCCAATACACATTCCAACAAGAGACACAAAAAAATCAGTCCTACTGTTACTTAAATGCCCACACTCAACTAATAATTCTTTTACCATCATGATACCTGAGTCATTAGGAATGCATGTGAAAAGTGAATCTACGTCCATAGTCACAAGAATTAACCCTTCAACGTGCCCCCTCAACTCAACAAAGTCATAGAGGCTAGTCAAAAAATGCTGTGTATCACGTAATATATAATCATATTTCAAAAGGACTTTACCTAGCTCAGCGTCCAAATAAATAGACATTGGCTCGGTTAGCCAACCTGCTCCAGACACAATAGGTCTGAAAGCAGGTTTATACAAGTTCTTGTGCACCTTGGGAAGTCCATAAATTGTGGGTATTTTGGGGTAATCAACCTTCAGATAGTCACACATATCAGCATTAATTAGCCCAAGTACTTTACACTCATCACATACATTATCAAGCCTATGCTTAATAGAATCCACAGACCCTGGATCAACCTTGGCATAAACATTACTAGATAACATATCTGACATTGTGCATAGATAATAGTCACTGTTCATCACAACAAGGGAACCTCCCTTGTCTGCAGGTCGTATCACGATGTCAGTGTTGTGCTTAAGGTCATTTAACGCAGACCTCTCAAATCTGGTGAGATTGTCCATATAGTCACATGAACCCAAGTCGTAGTCGTCATACAAATCTTGCTCAACCGAAATAACAAACAAATCCAAACATATATTCATGTGTGTGTGTATATATATATATATATATATAGATATATATATATATATATATGATATATATATATATATATATATATATATATATATATATATATATATATATATATATATACACATATATACATATAAAAACAGAATGAGAGTAGCCATGGGCATCCTGCACAGCTTCTCAAACTTATTTCCAATATCAGTTTTTTGCTTGACTTACTTTGATTTGTGTTATAAGACCATCTCAATAGCTGTAAATGCACAACAAAATAAACTACGCGAACTTTTAGTTATGTACTTACCATAACGTTAGATGTTTGGGATCCATCTCGCCTACATTCAATACTGATGGGCTCGGAGCCAATCCCTCGGCTCCGACTCGGCACGCTATGCTACAGAGCGAGGCCTCTTATTGGCTGAGCTATTTCTTATCCCAGGATGCACCACCACTAATCCCCCAGATCTTGTTTGTCCGCATTCATGCACACATGCACAACTTGTTTATATAATATTGTTAGATGTTTCAAGATGAAACAACAGGATTCGGACCTTCTGATATCCTCTGATCTCCAAGGAAGGGGGAAGGAGGATGGGTTATTGGGAATGTAGGCGAGATGGATCCCAAACATCTAAAGTTATGGTAAGTACATAACTAGAAGATGTTATGTGATCCGATCTCGCCTACATTCAATACTGATGGGACAGCGTCCCTAGCACCTAAATCCTGGGTGGCTCATTGGAAAACACTCCTGAGCACTGTGGAACCAAATGAAGCTCCTCCTCTAGATGCCACATCCAATTTGTAGTGGGAAATGAAAGTGTGCGGGGAAGACCATGTAGCCGCAGCACAAATGTCACTAATGGCAAACTTAGAATGAAATGCTATCGAAGTAGCCATAGCCCTTGTAGAATGAGCTTTGACAGAGGTGGTAAGCTCTTTGTTAGAATAAGAATAAGCTTGAGTAATACAGTTCCTGATCCATTTGGCAATAGTGACCTTTGTGATGGCTTTGCCCAATTTATTGTCTGCAAAGGATACAAACAACTGATCTGTTTTCCTTGTTTGTTTGGTCCTATCTAAATAAAAACGCAACTGCCTGTGGACATCTAATGTGTGGAATATGAATTCCGCTTTGTTAGAATACTTCGGAAAGAAGACTGGAAGTTCTAATGATTGTTGTAGGCAGAAACTAGAACAAACTTTAGGGACAAAGGAAGGATTTGGCCTGAGAGATACTCTGTCTTTGTGAAAAACCAAGTACGGAGGTTTTACAGACAAAGCTTGAAGCTCTGAAACCCTTCTGGCAGAAGTAATCGCCACCAGAAAGGCAGTTTTCCACGATAGAAATTTTAAATCACATGTCGCTGCCGGTTCGAAGGGGAAGGAAGTTAAGGCGTGTAACACCACATCGAGATCCCATGGAGGAGCAGGATGAGAAATCAGAGGTCTTAAAAGCGCAGCACCTTTCAAGAAGGTCTTACACAATCTGTTGCTCATTAAAGGTGGGTTTATAGATTCGTGAAAATTGGAAATAGCTGCCAATTGAACCTTGATGGTAGAGACTGAAGAGCCTTGATTGAAAACAGAAGTTAGAAATTTCAGCACTTCTGATACGGGAACAGTGATGGGATCCAGGCCTCGGAGTTGAGCCCAAATAACAAATCTTTTCCATTTGCTAGAATACAATTTTTTTGTAGCAGATTTGTGGGCCGAAGATAAGATGTGTACAACTTCTGGATCCAATGTATGACTCCTGACTATAGTCGGAAGAGGAGGAGCCAAGCCGTCAATTTTAAGGTGTGTATGGACTGGTGGAATAGTCCCGACTGATGAACCAAAAGGTCTGGGATCTGATCCAGGAACCATGGACCTTCCAGAGCATATTTCCGGAGATAGGGGAACCATACTTGACGAGGCCAGTAAGGAGCAACTAAGATCATTTTGCTCCCCAAGAGAGATGCCTTTTGGATCACCCTGGGAAGGAGAGGAACTGGGGGGAAGGCATAAAGCAAGCCGGTGGGCCAAGGACGGGCTAGTGCATCCATGGGGCTCTTCCCGGAGCCGGGTGAGGGAGAAGAACTTTTGCACTTGAATTCAGTGGAGTCGCGAAGAGGTCGCAACACGGAACTCCCCATTTGCTGAAAATCTGATTTGCAACTGTAATGTTCAGAGACCATTCGTGAGGAGAGAGGATGGTTCTGCTCAGTCTGTCGGCTATCACACTGGACTTGCCCGGGATATGAGTAGCCACTAGAAAGCGTTTGGTCGACACTGCCCATTCCCAAACTCTCATGGCCTCTCTGCAAAGAGGATAGGATCTGGTCCTTCCCTGTTTGTTCAGGTACCAGACAACTGACATGTTGTCTGAGTGAATGGCAATTATGCCCTGAGGGAGGTAATCGTGAAGGGCTTGAAGGGACAGAAGCACCGCCCTCATTTCTAGGATGTTGATATGAAGTAGGGTCTCTTCTGGGTGCCATTTGCCTTGGACTGACCTGCCCAGGGAATGCCCCCCCCACCCCATCTGGGAGGCGTCCGTGGTCAAAGTGGCCGCAGGAGGAGGTGGAACAAAGGGTCATCCCTGATCCAAATTGGAGGGCACTAGCCAACAGCGAAGGTCCCGTTTGCAGGTTTCCGTGATCCATATGAGGTGACTGAGAGGGAGTTCCTGAAAGGACCACTGAGCTGAAAGAAGCCACTGGAGAATTCTCATGTGCAATCTTCCTAGGGGAACTAGAAGAACCGTGGTGGACATGGATCCCAATAGCTGCAGGACCATTCTGGCTGGGGCTTTGGATCTGGGAAGTAAGGCTCAAACTTGAGCCTGTATGGTTTGTATCCTGTCTGTAGGTAGATAGACCCGCATTCGGTTTGAGTCTATCTCTACCACTATGAATCTTGTGCGTTGAGATGGCAGCAACACAGACTTTGGCCAGTTGAAGGTGATTCCAAGGGAATTGCCCAGTGATATAGTGGCTTGTAGGCTCCGCAATAGTAGATGCTTGGAGGTGGCAGTTAGCAGCCAGTCGTCTAGATACGGAAACCCCTGGAATCCTAGACTTCTCAGGTGAGCAGTCACGACCGCCAAACATTTGGTGAACACCCTGGGGGCTGTGGTGAGACCAAAGGGCAGCGCGCGGAACTGAAAATGACTGCCTCCTAGGCTGAAGCGCAGATGTCTCCTGGACGATTGATGTACCATGATATGGTAATAAGTGTCCTTGAGATCTATGGAGCACATCCAAACACCTTTCTCCAGCAATGGGAGAATGGTTTGTAGGGTGACCATTCGGAACTTGGACTTTTTGACTGAACGGTTTAGAATTCTGAGATCCAAAATGGGTCTCAAGTCCCCGGTCTTTTTTGGCACCAAAAAGGATCTTGAGTAAGTCCCTAATCCAATCTGGTCTGCGGGAACCGGTTGGATGACTCCTTTTTGCAGCAGCTTTGAAACTTCTGAGGCTGCAGTTTCCCGTTGACTGGGTGGCGGGTCTGGGATTTTTTTGGACTGAGGTGGAGAGTGAGAGAAAGGGATGGTGTAACCTCCGGCAATAATTCGAAGCACCCATTGGTCCTGAGTGATACCTTCCCAGGCTATTAGGTGTTTCGAAAAACGACCCCCGACTGGCTTCGGAGCTGCACAGTCGGGCAATCCCTCAGGGACTGTGAAAGGCTGAAGAGCCACGAAAGGACTCGCGGTCTCCAGTGTTGCGAGGGCCTCTGCCGCCTCTGGGATGGCGTCTTCCAGAAGAATTTCCCCCTCCCCTGCCTCTGGAAGGGGGATCGTCCTGCTATGAGGGGTAAGACTTCTGAGATCTACGGAACCACATTTTCCCTCCTCTTTTAGCCTTGGGGTAAGGCAGAAAGGGAGTGGAAAATCGTGCCCCTACGGCAGTCAAAGTCTTACCTTCTTGCTCGCAGCGGGTCAATGTGTCCTTTACCTTGGGTCCAAACAAGGAGGACCCATCAAAGGAAGCGTCGGCAAAGGAAGACTTAAAGGCCTCCGCAAAATGACACAGGCGGAGCCAAGCTTGTCTACGTAGAGCAATGCCTGTACCCGCCGCTCTACTCGCCCCTTCGGCCGCACAAGAAATGAGCCTCATGGACGAGTTTGAAATGGACGACAGTGTAGCCAGCTGAGAGCCAACCGTCTGGGCCAGCTCCTCAGGCAGGTTACCCAAGAGGGTATCGGAGAGTTCTTTCATCAGATCCCTCTGAAATCTGGTAAAGTGCGTGAGATAGTTCAAGGACCTTAATATAAAGGCCGCTGAACTTAGGGTGCGCTTACCGTACCGATCCATGCTCCTAGACTCCTTATTAGGAGGATGGACGGACGTCGAAGCCTCTGCTACATCTTGCTGGGTAGCAGATGCCACCACCAAAGCATCTACAGCCACACCTTTAGTCAGGAACTCTTTTTCCGGGGCTGCTGAGAGGAACTTATTAGGACGAGCAGGCACCGGTTACACAGAGTCTGGGTGTTCCCACTCCCTTCGACAGATCAAGTCCAAGAGCTCGTCGAAGGGCGGAGACACCCAGGAGGCGGAGGGCTGAGCCCCGAAGGCCTTAAGGAACACCGACTCATCAGCAGAAGGGGGTTTGGATTGCCAGCCACCTCGTTGTTTAAGGGCTTCCAGGATGTCTGCAAAAGAGACATCATCTGAGGACGACTTAGGGGACCCCTCTGCATCATCGAGATCAGTGTCTGATGTAAGAGACTCATCAGGGGAGTCAACGTGCTTCCTCTTGCACAATCTTTTCCTGGGGGGTTCCTCCGAAGAAGCTTCAGAAGGACCTCTAGGAGGGGGGGAAACCCCAGTGGGGGTAACTTCAGGCCCCGGGGCTCCGATATCTAAGGACAGGGGGACTGCCAAAGACCCAGTCTCGGTATGCAGGGAAGGAGCTGGGGAGACCGTGGAGGTAGCCAAAGATGATTTGGCTAATGCACTCCTCATAGCCCTGAAGGCGGGACCACCAGAATCCTGGGAGGGTCCCACCTCCGTGGCCACGACGGTAGACGGCACTCCCGCAGCCGACGCACCGAGAGGAAGGCTTGGGACCGAAAACATCAGTCCCGAAGCGTCCCCCCCCCGGGGCCGACAGAAGAAGTCCGCGTACCGAACTCCGACTCAAGAGCCGGAGTTGGAGTAAGGGTCGGGCCCGACCCTAAAACCTCCATCGGTTCCACCAGCACCGGCTCCAACGGTGCCGAGGCTGTTGGAGGAGGAACCATAGTAGCAGGGTGGACCATCGGCTCCGAAGCCGAATGGGCTGGAGCCAAAACTAACTTTTGAAACACCGGAGACTGGAAGAGTCTTAGGAGCACCCTGTCAATGTCCGAATCAGACATCTTGGAGGATCTAGATGACACCGATCGGGTCCGAACCGATTTCTCCATCGGCTCCATAGGACTAGGGGACCGGCTCCGAATGGATTCTATTACTATCGGTTCCGAGGGAGATCTCAAAACAATTTCCCTCGGTGCCGATGAGGACTTCGGCGCCGAAGGGGAAGTGCCTGAGCCGGCAACCCTTATCGACTCCAATATCAGTGGAGCCGATGAAGGTGACCCGCCTCTCGATGCCCCAGTCCTCGGCTCCGAAACCAGAGGGGTCGAGACTGGAGGCATCGAGGCAGACCGTTCCGCCCTCGGCTCCGAAGTCCGTGGAGCCGACGGAGAAGCCTGCCTAGGTTTTTTGGCAGTCGGTTCCGACAGACTGGTCGGAGCCGACGCTTTTTTCTTTTTTGAAGTAGAGGAAGAGGAAGATAAAGCCTCCTCGAAGGATGGCTTAATCAAGCCTTTTAGAATTAATTTGTTCTTCCTCTCCTGGAGGACTCTTGATGAAAAGGCGTGACACACGCTACATGACTCTTGTAGGTGCTTGGCGCCTAAACAATAAACGCACGAGGAGTGGTCGTCCGTTATGGACATTTTATAACCACACCTCGCGCACCTTTTAAACCCAAAGGGTCTATGTTCCTTAGACATGTTGACTACCTTGAGAAACAAGATTAATTACAGTGAAAGAGAAACTAAGAAAGTTTTAAGTTTTTTTTTTTTTTTTTTTACACAAAAACCAGTTAACGAACTAGTAGCACAAACACATAAAATGAGGGTCAAGACCCTCTAACTTAAGTAGGTACTTGACCACTAAACACAAAACTCTAGATAGTAATAGGGGAAGGCCCCTCTAACTTAAACGGGAAAACCTTCCCTTAACGAAAAAACACAAATCTCTCAACAAAAATTTTTCAAACACACTCGTACAACAACGATAGCTGTTAAAACAGCTTTTGGGTTCAAATTAACAAATTTTCTGACAGGAAAAGTCTGAATAAACAGTACTTAGCCCAGCCAAGTTTGAGACCACGTCCTAGCTTGTAAGCGGCAAACGAGATCTGGGGGAATAGTGGTGGTGCATCCTGGGATAAGAAATAGCTCAGCCAATAAGAGGCCTCGCTCTATAGCATAGCGTGCCGAGTCGGAGCCGAGGGATCGGCTCCGAGCCCATCAGTATTGAATGTAGGCGAGATAGGATCACATAACATCTGCATGTTTTAAGACTTTCAATTTTTAGATTCTGTCCCAGAGACTTCCTATTCTCTGGAACAAGCTACCCGTCTATGTCAAGCAAAGTTATTCATTAGCAATCTTCAAGAAAAATCTTGATGAGTGTATGGGAAATAGGAAATACACCCTGGGGATCACTTCTGTGTCTCTGCTCGACAGTGGTAAAGGAAAATAACTTTCTTGGGTGGCGTAAGATATGGAACCTTGCTGGCTAGGCTTACATTGGCCCTTGGGTCGATAGCCTAGTACCTACCTATGAATATATGAACCTATAAATACTGACAGACCCTCTCCTACATTCACCCTGAAGCATCAAAACTATCATTGTAATCCAGGTGCTAACTGGCCGCTATTGCTTCTCCACTGTCTGCAGTGGAAAAATGTGTTTTATCTTGAATGCTGGAAAATGTACTGTACTTGTTTAAAAATATTTTTCTTACAATGCAGCACAGAACATAATAATTCTGATTTTCTGTTCCCGAATTTGGGATAATGATATTTCCAAGAAACATGCACATCATTTAAGAATGACGTCTTTAATTATAGAAAAGAAGTGTCTGAATCATAATAAGAAGTTATGTACCTACCACAACGTTCCATGTTAGTTGTCTTCTTCTCACCTTCTTTCTTGCTGGATGGGTTCGGAGCTGATCCTCGGCTCCGACTCGGCCTATATATAGCTCAAGAGCTATTTTTACCGGCTCGAGGTAGCCCTGTATCCCACAATACCATGCGCTAACTCCCCAGATCTCACTGACAGCTAACACATAGTATAGTTTTATTGTTACCAAAAAATAAGCCATTATATAAAAATACGGTCTCCCTGCTGGTAATACTCATGATACGGGTAACCCTGAATAACTATGTGTCATGAAAGAGAAGGACTCAGAGACCTTCAAGTCTGTCCAGGCTGGGGCAGGAGGGAGGGACTCAAGAAAGAAGGCGAGAAAAAGACAACTAACATGGAACGTTATGGTAAGTACATAACTTCATAATGTTAAGTTGTCATTCTCACCTTCATTCTTGCTGGATGGGACAGCGTCCCTACCACCTTAGTCCTGGGTGGCTCAACGGAACAGACTCCTAAGTACGGTGGAACGAAAGTCAGCTCTATTTCTGGAAGCTATATCAAGTTTGTAATGGGTAATAAAAGTATGTTGAGAAGCCCATGTAGCTGCTGCACAAATGGCATCTAATGGTAACCTTGCTTAAAAGGCTGTTGAGGTTGATAGTGCCCTGGTTGAATGAGCCTTAGGTCTTGAAGGAAGTTGTTTGTGTCTCAACTCGTAGACAAAGGTAATGATGGATGCTAACCATCTGGAAAGAGTTACCTTTGATACTGGAAGTCCTTTCTTTCCTTCAGCATAAGAGAGGAAGAGCTGTTCTGACTTTCTGAATTATTTTGTCCTGTCTAGATAATAGCGCAGTTGACGATGAACATCCAAGGAATGTAGTTTCTGTTCAGCCCTGTTTGAATAATTGGGGAAGAAAACAGGCAAGTCAATAGTGTGGTTCAGGTTTGATTCAGAAGAAACTTTTGGTAGAAAGGAAGGATTCGTTCTGAGAGCTACCCTGTCTTTATGAAAAACCAAATAAGGGGGATGGACAGACAAGGCCTGAAGTTCCGATACCCTTCTGGCAGATGTTATAGCCACCAAAAACAGAGTTTTGCAAGAGAGAAGCTTGAGGGAACAAGAAGCTGCAGGCTCAAAGGGAGGGAGAATTAATGAAGTTAACACTAAATTTACATCCCATTGTGGAGGAGGATCCTTAATGGGAGGTCTGAGCAAGAAGATGCCCTTGAGGAAAGCTTTACAGAGTTTATGGGACATAATATTGGTTTCCGAGAGCCCTACATGAAAATTGGCAATGGCCGCTAGTTGTACTCTGATAGTGGCCGAAGACGACCCTGAATGAAAAAGCTCCGCCAGAAAATCTAGAACTTTATGAATTGGTGCATTAAAAGAAAGGACCTAGCTTCTGCCCAGAACGAAAAACGCTTCCATTTACTCGCATAAGTCTTCCTAGTATTGGACTTATGGGAGGCAAGAATGATATCACGGACAGGAAGAGAAATAAAGGGAAGCCTGGCTATAGTTGGAACTGGAGCAACCAAGCTGTGAGGTTGAGGGACTGAACAGACTGGTGCAGCTTGCCCGTCAGATGGGTCAAAAGGTCTGGAAATGGTTCCAGATGCCAGGGCTGTTCCAGTAGATAACGGTGCAGGAACGGAAACCATACTTGTCGAGGCCAGTACGGAGCAATGAGGATCATTTTGGATCTCAATGCGGTTGCATTCTGAATTAACTGCGGAATCAATGGAAAAGGGGGAAAAGCGTATAGAAGACCCCGAGGCCAATCGTGGACAAGAGCGTCTCTCGGGGGATAGCCTGGTAGAGGGAAGAGTGTGAAGAAGTCGAGGCACTTGCTGTTTTGAGGTGTTGCGAAAAGGTCGCAGCAAGGCTGGCCCCACTTCTGGAAAATTCTCTCTGCTACCGCTTGATTCAGAGACCACTCGTGAGGCATGAGAATTGTTCTGCTCAGTCTGTCCACTATGACGTTGGACCTCCCGGGGATGAGCTTTGCTATCAGAAACCATTGAGAGGAGATTGCCCACTGCCAAAGTCTGAGTGCTTCTCGACATAGGGGGTAGGAATTTGTTCCGCCCTGCTTGTATTATGTACCACACTACAGACATATTGTCCATTTGAACTGCTATAGTCCACATGGGAAGAGAGTCCTGAAGGGCTTGCAATGATAAAAGCACTGCTCTCATCTACAGGACATTTATGTGCAGGTGGCATTCTAATTGTTGCCATGTGCCCTGGACAGTCCTGCCCTGATAGTGCCCCCCCCCACCCGATCAGGGAGGCATCCGTTGTCACCGTGGCAACTGGAGGAGGAAGAACAAAGGGTCTGCCCTGAAGAAGTTGAGGGGAGACCATCCACCAGGAGAGGTGTTTTTTGCAAGTTGGGGTTATCAGAATGTTGTGAGTCATTGGGAGCTGTTGATAGGACCACTGAGAAAAAAGCATCCACTGGAGAATTCTCATGTGGAAGTGGGCTAAGGGGAGAAGGAGAATCACCGCTGCCATGAGGCCTAATGTTTTCAGTACTAACTTGACTTGAATTCGGTTGGACTGAAACAGTAACTGAACATTCCGCCGTATGTCTGTCACTCTCTGAGGTGGTAATGTTGCAGACATTTCTGTGGTGTTTAACACGGCGCCTATGAAGTTTATACATTGACAAGGCGACAAGGAGGATTTTGTGAAATTTATGGAAATACCTAGTTTGTTGCAAATGCGAATATTGTAATCCCTGGCTATGATAAGATGCTGCTTGGTGGTGGCGGTAATGAGCCAGTCGTCTAAGTATGGAAACACCTGGAATCCATTTTGTCTCAGGTGAGCCATGACCACTGCCAAACATTTGGTGAACACCCGGGGTCTGTGGTGAGACCAAAGGGCAGGGCTCTGAATTGGTAATGACTGGCTCCCAGCCAGAAGCGGAGAAACCTCCTGGAGCGCCTGTGCATCTTTACATGATAGTACGCGTCCTGAAGGTCTAACGAGCATATCCAGTTGTCTCTGCCCAAGAAGGGCAGAATGGACTGCAGCGTTACCATCCGAAATTTTGTCTCCTGCACAGACTTGTTCAGTCTGCTGAGGTCCAAAATGGGTCTCCAGTCTCCTGTCTTTTTTGGTACCAAAAAGAACTTGCAGTAGACTCCGGATCCTAGCTGGTCTGCTGGGACTGCCTGGATGACTCTTTTTTCTAACAGCTTTTTTATCTCTAGGTGTGCCTGACCCCTTTGTGCGGGTGGTACGTCTGGGAGGGCTCTTGGCGGTTGGATCAGAGGGGAAAAGAAGGGGATTTTGTAACCCTCGGATATGATCAACTGTACCCATTTGTCTTGAGAGAGGGATTGCCAGGCTTCCGGGTACAGAGATAATCTTCCCCCGACTGCCTCTGAAGGTGGACAGTCAGGCAGCTTCTCAGGGATGCTGAAAGGGTTGGTCAGGGAAGGATTCCCTGGAACCCTGGTTCTGTGGACCCCTTCTGCCCCTGGGGCGGTGTCTATTATTGTTCCCCCCCTCTGCCTCTGGGGGGAAGTTCACCACGTGCGGCAGGAGCGACTCCCTGTGGTTTGCGGAACCACATCTTTCCACCCTTCTGACCTTTAGGGTATGGTCTAGATGGTGTGGAAAAGAGGACTCCCACGGCAGAGAGAGTCTTACCATCTTACTCGCATCTGGTGAGGGTATTCTTCACCTGAGGTCCAAACAACTCTGAACCATCAAAGGGG
The DNA here is from genome assembly GCF_019279795.1 of Protopterus annectens. NCBI lineage: Eukaryota > Metazoa > Chordata > Ceratodontiformes > Protopteridae > Protopterus > Protopterus annectens. The sequence continues at coordinate 124,766,141 of NC_056733.1, read as the reverse complement.
GTGTTGGTGAAGGACACCTTGAAAGGATCAGCAAAATTACAGAGTCGCATCCAGGCGTGACGTCTCAACGTAACACCTGTGCCTGCGGCCCTCATCACTTCATCGGCTGCATAAGAGATAAGCCGCATGGAGGAGTTGGCAATGGAATTCAGGATAGCCAGCTGGGAGTTAATTTTGTCCTGATACCCCGCAGCAGAAGGATCCTGTATGGTTTCACCCAGTTTTTTGAGCAAATCTCTCTGAAGGCGGGTGAAATGACATAAATAGTTCAGTGACCGCATGGCAAAGGTCGCTGAAGCAAATGTCCACTTACCGTACCTGTCCATAGTCCTGGACTCTTTATTAGGAGGATGAACAGGTACAGAAGGATCAGCTAATTCCTTCTTAGTGGCGGCTGCTACCACCATAGCATCTACCGAGACACCTTTGGTCAGAAATGAGAAGTTATGTACCTACCATAACGTTCCATGTTAGTTGTCTTCTCTCGCCTTCTTTCTTGCTTGATGGGTTCGGAGCCGATCCTCGGCTCCGACTCGGCACTTGCTAAGCTCGAGAGTCACTTTTACCAGCTCGAGGCAGCCCCATATCCCATGATGCAAGGCGGTAAGTACCCAGATCTCGTTTGATGACAAAAGGGCAATAGCATCTAGCATAAACACTTCCCAAAGGAAGAAGGAAGAAAGAAAAACCTGCAGGATGGAAGAAGTACCAGCTCTGTATGGTCTTCAGCATCATAACTCCTTGTAGAGAAAGGTCTGTCCAGGCCTGGGGGAAGGAGGGAGGGTCGCAAGAAAGAAGGCGAGAGAAGACAACTAACATGGAACGTTATGGTAGGTACATAACTTCTCAATGTTAAGTTGTCAATCTCGCCTTCATTCTTGCTTGATGGGACCGCGTCCCTAGCACCTCTATCCTGGGTGGCTCAATGGAACAGACTCTTGAGGACTGTAGAGCCAAAACTGGCTCTGTCCCTGGAGGCCAAGTCCAATTTGTAATGGGAAACAAAAGTATGAGGAGTGGCCCAAGTGGCGCTGCACAAATAGTGTCTAAAGGAAGTCTAGCTTGAAAGGCTGTAGAAGTAGCTAAGCTTCTGGTTGAATGTGCTTTAGGTTTTGAGCACAGCTGTTTTCCCCTGAGCCGATAAATTTCAGAGATGACAGAAGAAAGCCATCTAGATAAGGTCACTTTTGAGACAGGAAGGCCTTTCTTGTTATCAGCATAGGAAACAAAGAGTCGATCGGATTTCCTAAATTGTTTAGTTCTGTCCAAATAATATCTGAGTTGTCGGTGGACATCAAGATAATGTAGTTTTTGTTCCGATCTGTTTGAATAGTTTGGAAAAAATACAGGGAGATCAATGGATTGATTCAAATTAGTCTTTGAGGCGACCTTAGGCAAAAAGGTCGGATTAGTTCTCAATGATACTCTGTCTTTGTGAAAGACCAAATAGGGGGGGGCGAACAGATAGAGCATGAAGTTCAGACACCCTCCTGGCCGATGTAATAGCTACCAGGAATAAGGTTTTCCATGAAAGAAATTTCAGGGAGCAAGAAACAGCTGGCTCGAAGGGGGGAAGGATCAAGGATGTCAGCACTAAATTTAGATCCCATTGAGAAGGAGGACTCCTGACTGGAGGCTTCAGGAGGAAAATTCCTTTCAAGAAGGCTCTACAAAGCCTGTGGGACATAATATTGTGATCTGCGAACCCGACATGAAAGTTCGAGATAGCAGCCAATTGAACTCTAACTGTGGAAGAAGAGGAGCCTGCATGAAAAATCTCCGCTAAGAAATCCAAAACTGCCTGAACTGGAGCAGTGAAGGGATCAATATTCTTGGCTTTAGCCCAATAAGAGAAACGTTTCCATTTGCTTGTATAAATCCTCCTGGTACAGGATTTTAAGGAAGCTACTAGAAAGTCTCTAACGGGGTTAGAGATCAAAGGAAGCCTGGCTAAGGAAGGAAGTGGAGCAACCATGCTGTGAGGTTGAGAGAAGGGATAGACCGGTGCAGCTGACCGGATTGGTGAATCAGAAGATCTGGCACTGGGTCCAGATGCCACGGCTGTACCAAAAGGTGACGATGGAGGAACGGAAAACAAATTTGTCGAGGCCAATAAGGAGCAACGAGAATCATTTTGGCTCTCAAAACGGTTGCTTTCTGGATAACTTGAGGGATCAGAGGAAAAGGGGGAAAGGCATAAAGAAGTCCCTGGGGCCAATCCTGGGTCAGAGCGTCTCTGGGGGGATGGCCTGGCAGAGGGAAGAGAGAGAAGTCTGGGCATTTGCTGTTTTGGGGAGTAGCAAAAAGATCGCAACATGGGCGACCCCATTCCAGAAAAATCTCTTCCACTATAGATTGCTTGAGAGACCACTCGTGAGGCATGAGAATAGCTCTGCTCAATCTGTCCGCTAAAATGTTGGTTTTCCCAGGGATGTGCGTTGCTACCAGAAACCGATGAGAGGAGATCGCCCATTGCCAAAGTCTGAGCGCTTCTCGACACAAGGGGTAGGACTTGGTTCTGCCCTGTTTGTTGATATACCAAACTACAGACATGTTGTCTGTGTGGACTGCAATTGTCCCTACGGGAAGAAAGTCGTTGAGGGCTTGCAACGTTAAAAGCACTGCTCTCATCTCTAGGACATTTATGTGCAGGTGGTATTCGAACGGTTGCCACGTCCCATGAACCATCCTGCCCTGATAATGACCCCCCCACCCGATCAGGGAGGCATCCGTGGTGACAGTGGCTACCGGGGATGGGGGTACAAAGTGTCTGCCTTGGTGAATCTGGGGAGAAGTGATCCACCAAACAAGATGATTCTTGCAAATCTGTGTCACCAGTATTTGGTGACGCATTGGAAGTTGTTGGTAAGACCACTGAGTGAACAACATCCACTGAAGAAGGCGCATGTAGAAGCGAGCCAGGGGAAGAAGAGTAACGGCTGCAGCCATGAGGCCTAATACCTTTAGAACCATTCTGGCCTGTACTTTCTTGTTGGCTAGAATGATCCTGACATGACTTTGAATGTCTGAAACTCTTTGATCTGTAAGGGTAGCTGACATCCGAACAGTGTTTAAGTTTGCGCCTATGAAAGTAATAGACTGGCAGGGCAACAAGGATGACTTTTCGAAGTTGATTGAGATGCCCAAATGAGAACAAAGATTTATTGTGTAATCCCTGGCTTGAACAAGCTGATGCCTGGTGGTGGCTGAAAGGAGCCAGTCGTCGAGATACGGAAACACCTGGAATCCTTGACGTCTCAGGTGAGCCGTGACCACTGCCATGCATTTGGTGAACACTCTGAGGGCTGTAGTGAGACCAAAGGGCAGGGCTCTGAACTGGAAATGACTGGACCCCAGCCGAAAGCGGAGAAATCTCCTGGAGCGTCTGTGAATTTTTATGTGATAGTACGCATCCTGAAGATCTATTGAGCACAGCCAGTTGTCCTTCTGTAAGAAGGGCAGAATTGACTGAAGAGTGACCATTCGGAATCTTGTCTTCCTCACAGACTTGTTGAGTCTGCTGAGATCCAATATTGGTCTCCAGTCTCCGTCTTTTGGGGACCAAAAGAACCTTGAGTAGATTCCGGCTCTGAATGATCTGTTGTAACTGGCTGAATGGCTCTTTTTTGCAGTAGTTTTAAGACTTCTAACTCTGCAATTTCCCTTAGACCGGGTGGTACATCTGGAAGGGAATTTGAGGGATAGAAAGGACTTTCCTCGAAAGGAATTTTGTAACCCTCGGATATGATCGACTGTACCCACCTGTCTTGAGTGAGGGAACGCCAGGCTTCTGGGTACAGCGATAGTCTTCCCCCGACTGCCTCCAAGGCGGGACAGCCGGGCAACATCTCAGGGATGCTGAAAGGCTTGTCAGAGAGACTCTCTGTTTCCCTTGTTTTGTGGACCCCTCTGCCTCTAGAGCGGCGTCTGTTGTTGTTACCCCTCTGCCTCTAGGGGTAAACTGACCACGTGAATGGGCGTGACTCCTTGGGATTTATGGAACCACATTTTGCCACCCTTCTGTCCTTTGGGGTAAGGTCTAGAAGGGGTGGAAAAATGGACTCCTACGGCAGAAAGAGTTTTGCCGTCCTGCTCACACCTGGTCAACGTTTCCTTCACTTGAGGGCCAAACAAAGCTGACCCATCAAAGGGAGAGTTTGTGAAGGACGCCTTAAAGGGATCTGCAAAATTACAGAGCCGCATCCAGGCTTGGCGTCTAAGAGCCACACCTGTACCTGCGGCTCTACTCGCTCCATCAGCAGCATATGATATCAGCCGCATGGAGGAGTTAGCAATGGAGTTAAGGGTTCCCAGCTGTGAAGCAATTTTTTCTTGAGCCCCTGCAGCTGTAGGATCCTGTACTACTTCACCTAGCTCCTTAAGGATATCCCTCTGGAGTCTGGTGAAGTGACATAGGTAGTTCAGCGAACGCATAGCAAAGGTCGCTGAAGAAAACATCCGCTTACCATATCTATCCATGGTCCTAGAGTCCTTATTAGGAGGATGGACAGGTACGGAAGGATCTGCAAGTTCCTTCTTAGTGGCAGCCGCCACCACCATGGCATCAGCGGGGACACCTTTTGTGAGGAATTGCTTGTCCGACGGGGCAGTAATAAATTTAGAAGGCCTCCTAGGGACTGGCTCTACAGAGTCAGGAGCAGCCCACGCCTTCGAGCAATAACCTGCATAAGGGGTCGAAGGCGGAGACACCCAGGAGGTGGAGGGCCGAGATCCAAACGCCTCCAGGTATACTGACTCATCCTCCGAGGGATTATTTGTGGGCCAGTTTCCCCTCTGTCTAAGGAGTTCTAGGATGTCTGAGAAGGAGACATCCTCAGAGGGGGATCTTGGGGATCCCTCTGACTCATCTAAGTCAGTATCCGAAGTGATAGACTCGGGGGAGTCTACGTGTTTCCTCTTACAGGTCCTCTTCCGCGGAGGATCTCCCGACAAATCAGGAGAATCCTCGGAAGAGGGGGATATTTCCAGTGGGGAAACCTGAGGCGGAGGATCTCTGGGTCCGGGAGCAAGAGAAGTGGCAGAGATGTCAACAGGCACTATAGAGGGAAGAGCTAAGGGAACAGACTGCTGGCTGAGTCCAGTGGCCAGCACACTCTTCATCACCTCGAAGGCTCCCCTCCCAGGGAGGTCCGAGAGAACCCGCTCCAAAGAGCTAGAAACTCCAGGACCCACCGAAAAGGAAGGCTCCGAGGCAGATGTCGGAGCCGAGCTCAACAAGGCCGAGGCTTCAAGGGGAAGAGCGGGGTCGGACAAGGGTCCGATGCCACTCACCCCCTCGGAGGAGACCAGGGAAGCCCGGCCACCGAATCCCTCTAAGGAAGGTCTCGAAGAGGAGATAAGAGTAGAGGCTGAAGGAGCAGAAGGGGGTATCTGTCCCTCAGCCGTAGCAGAAACTATTCCCGAAGACTCCAACTCCAAACTCTGGGGTAGAGTCGAAGGAGGAACTGCAATGGGGTGTGGACTAATAGTCGTCTGCTGAGACGGA
>NC_056733.1:122770635-122798135 GCF_019279795.1 Protopterus annectens | reverse complement strand
TGTGTGTGCACGTGTTTGTAGTTTACCATATTATAGCATACCACTTTAATGAAAATGGAATTTTATGTAGTTCAGATCAATGCATAGATGAAAATAATTAGAAACAATCAAAATTACAGCAATACTGACTTTAATGAAACATACTTACACACTAAATTACTTTATTTTGGCAGTAGGTTGTGACTCCCCTTCATTGTCCACATCCCTGCTATTTAGGTATGTTAACTCCGAGTTTGCAATAACTGAAGGTAAACCAGTTGTCGCCTTTTCTCCCAGGTAATATGACCTTAGAGTTTGTAGATTTTGGTGCTCAGTTAATTTTGACATCAGTCTGTTATGTTGCATGATACCTTTAGCTAGGATCTTTAGCTGCATATATAAACTGTACCAATATATGTCAGAAACTTTCTCAGGATTTACCTGTACTTTCACTTCCAAACTTCTGCATACAAGATAATATATACTTCTCCTAAATACAAATGTTTCATTATTATAATCCACCCTACTAAAGTATGCTAACAATACACTTCCAGTTGATTAACACGTAGAAAAAATACTTTGCATTGAGTCTGTTTCATTTTTTTCTATGTCTACATTCAAAATGAAATACATAGTGTAAAATTAAAGAATGTAAACTTTTACTTTATACAGTAAATGCAACTCATACATACCGCTTATGAAAATAAAGTAACAAAACTGTACAAATAATGATAGTAACACTAAAGTAAAACAAAAATTGAAAAACGTGAAAATTTCTTATAACATTCTGAAAGTACTGACGTGACTCGTGTTTACACCATTTCTGATGCAAAATGTGAATTAGCGAACTGTACTTTGAAGTCAGAGAAAAACATTTCTGAAAAGTAAATAGGTATCCAACTGTGCTCCTTATTTGACTGTATAAACTAACCTCTATAAACACACACAAGGAACTTACAATTTCACTATGTTGACAATTCTCAGTAAACTCATTTCACTGAAATGGAGTCCGTGATCTGAAACTCAGCACCTTGACATTCTGCAACTCAAAATGTAGCCATATATACTTGTTACAGTAGTATAAATAATAAAAAAACAAGAATTTGAAAGCAGTTGAAACTGAATAACGTAAGAAGGCAGTAGCTGACAAGGGAAGTAGGGTCTCTAGTGTAGAGAACACCATAGTCCAAGAGAGCTATCCAAAGTGCCTACAAACAGCTAAGCCTCACCCCCAAGTAAATTTTAAGGTAGAAAAAATGGTGTTTCTGAGAACAGCACATTTATATATTTAAGAATTATTAACAGTATGTTATAAAAGTACTATAAATTTATGTAATGTACCCTAACTGAAGTCAGGGTGAAGGAAACAGGAGAACCCCTTGATAAGTACAGTGTAGAAAAGCTGTTAAAGAAGCAAAGTTACGTGGCATTACTGTTACTGACTGACAGGACTGTTGTCACTACTTAATCCATTGAAAACAACTTATTACCTCTCATAGGTTCATAGGTTCATAGGTTGGTACTAGGCTATCGGCCCTAGGGCCTATACAAGCCTAGCCATAACAATTCCCTTGCAATTTCTTCCCACACTATTTACTTCCCTGGACCCCTGTCTAGCAGGGAGACTGACGTGATCCCCGGGGTGAATTTCCTTTCTTCCATCCAATCATCAAGGTTCCTTTTGAAGAGGGCCAAAGTGGCGCTCTGCTTGATATGTATGGGCAGTCTATTCCAGAGTCTGGGGAGTCTCTGGGTCAGGAACCTATCCCTCCAGCATGTTTTGTTTTTGTGATGACAAGTTTTAGATCCCTGGAGCTTGTGGCTCTGAGGGATTGGGATTTCTTTAAGTGTAGCATGTCCAACAGCTCTGGGTTTGACATGGCCTTGTATGTTAAGCAGAGATCGCCTCTGAGTAGATGATATGTGACGGAGTATAGCTGGAGTTTTTTAAGGCGGTCAGCATAGGGCATCTGCTTTAGGCCTGTTATTCTTTTAGTGAGGTATTTCTGTGGCCTTTCCAGTTGTTGGAGATGTCTTGAGAGGTACATACTAAACTGGGCATTGTATTCTATAATGGGTCTAATGAGGGATGAGTACAGTGGAACAATGACCTCCTTTTTTCTGGATGAAAAGCCCTTAGTGATGAGGTGTGCCACATAGAAGGATTTCCTGACTGTTGCGGCGATGTGGTTATTGAAGATGAGACCACTGTCCACCTGTGTCCCTAAGTCTCTTATCACACCTTTGGTGTTTAGTGTACTGCCACCTATATGGTAATTCACGGGTACATGTTTTTTCCCAAAGGGGACAACTATACATTTCTTGGCATTGAGCTTGCGCTCATGGCTCTGGCACCAAGTATCTGTTTATGTAAGGCCCTTTTGTAGAGTATCCACATCATTTGGGGATTCAATAATGGCTCCCAGTTTGCAGTCATCTGTGATCTTTGTTAGCCAGAGTTCCTTAGTTTTAGCCTGTACTTCAGAGAAGTAGATGCCAAACAAGAGCGGTCCCAGGACTAAACCCTGAGGTACTCCACTTGTCACATGTCTGGAGCTGGATTTGGAGTCGGCTACTTTTACAGTGTGGGTTCTGTTGAATGACGTAGGGATTAATGCTCAGCTTAGTAAGTCTATCTATGATTCCAGAGTAGGGGATGGTGTCAAAGGCCTTGGCGAGGTCCAGATAGGCTGTGTGGACTGCCTTACCCTTGTCCACGGCCCTGGAGACTGATTTGAAGAAGTCAATCAGGTTCAGGAGACAAGATCGGCCCTTCGCAAACCAAAACTGGGTGGGGTCCAGTGTTTGACGGTTGCAATGTCTTTGTTTATAAGTTCCATGATAATACGTTTCATGGCCTTGCAGATCAGGCTCGTCAGATTGATGGAGCGGTAGTTCCTGGGATCCAGGGTGGATCCACCCTTGTGGATCCACCCTTGTGGAGTGGGATAACTGTAGCTGTGTGCCACTCAGTGGGCACAAAGCCTGAGGTGAGGCTATGATTAAACATGACACTTAGGTGAGGTGCCAGTTCATTTTGTAGTTCATGTAATACACAGCCCAAGATGTCATCTGGTCATGGATGCTGTATTCTTAGCTTTGGAGAGTGTGTTTTTACCTGTGTGACCGTTATTACCGGAATTTGGCAATCTTCTGGTATTGTTATGGGCCATTTAGGGGGTGAGAGGGGGGTGAAGTTGGCATTGAATTGATCTGCCAGGATATTGGCAATATCCTTGGGATCAGTATATTTAATGCCATTCTGTTGTAGCTCAGAGCAGATCTGAGCATTGCTATTTAGATTCTTGACATAGTTATAGAATGCCTTGTGGATGTCTTTGGAATCTTTGGCAATTTTATTTTCATAACTAACTTTGGAGGATTTTATGAGGGATCTAAGCTTCTTACTGAGGCTAGTAAGGGAGTTTTTTGCATCCTGGGATTTTTCTCTTTTCTGCAACAGTTTCTTCCATTTGTTGTGAAGTTTGTTTATGACAGGGGACCACCAGATTGGCTTCCTTTTTTTGGAGGAGAGCATCTTGGCACGATTCATGCATGACTGGATGCGCTCGTACAGTGCCTTAGTGTAGGATTCAGCAGTCGAACTTTCAGTTCCCGTCTGCATGTGTGTCATGAAATTTGTCACTTCTGACTTCAGTAGCATGAAGTTGGCTTTGGAGAAGTTTTTTATGGAGGTTTCCTTACTGGGGGGTGGGGGTGGGATGTGGATGTTAAGGGTGATTAGCTTATGGTCAGAACTGACCAACGAGGGGGTGACCATAGGTGTGGAGCACTGATTTCCCATGTTGGTAATGACCAGGTCTAGGATATTGGAGCCCCTGGTGGGACTATGGATTAGTTGATCCAGGGCATTGGAATTTATGAATTCCAAGAACGGTTGGGGGCAAAGGTGTTGGTACAGGAGTAGTTTTCCCAATTAATGGCAAGGTAGTTGAAATCACCCAGTATTAGGGTGTTTGGTTGTATCTTAATATTTTCCAGTATGTTTAGAAAGGTGTAGTGAGAATCTTGAGGCATGGTGGGGGATCTGTAGCAAGCTAAAATTTGGATTGCAATCTTACCTAGTATTGGTTGCACCTGGAGAATTTCAAATGCATTGGGTTGGGCAACTAGCCTGGTGGTGTGAATATCCTTGGTGAATATGGACACTCCTCCACCTTTAGTGTTTCGGTCCTGGTTTGGTGGCCGAAAAGTGTGGTAAGAGTTGTAGCCTGGTATTGCAGGGGTGCTCTCTGGAGCTTTGAACCAGGTCTCAGTTACTGCACAGATATTGATGTTCTCCATTTTTAGGAGTGCCTCGAGATAGTGCATTTTGAGGTTTAGACTTCTAGCATTGAATAGCATTGCCTTCAGAATTTGCATGCTTGTACCTGTTATGGTGGTGGTTTTGTCCTTTGAACTTTGACTACAAAAGGCACTATAGGGGTGGCAAGAGCTTTAGCCAGTAACCTGAATCCCAGGGGCGACAGGTGCAGACCATCTCTGGCAAAGCATCATGGTCTGTTGATCATGTCATCCCAGGCAGACAGATACTGGATCCCCTTTGAATGAGACCAAAAGCTTAGCCAATTGTTAAAGTCAATAATTTTGTCTTTATATTGTAGTATCATTCTGGGCGAAGGCAGGATGCTACTCAGGGCTAGGGTCATACCTGCCTGGGCCACATGATCCGAGAGCTCTTCCGTGTCTCTTTTCATGTAGTCCAGGGAGGTACGTCTCAAGTCATTCACTCCAACATGGACAATGACAGAGTCATATTTGTACTTGTTGTGGAGTGACTTGAGTGGATGCGTTATGTGGCAGATCCTGGCACCTGACAGGCAGATGACTGTAATTTTCTCCTTGTTCAGCCTGGTGAGTGGGACATCAGTGTGCCTAACTATAGAGTCACCTATGACTAAAGTGTTAGGTACGTTGTCTTGCCTTAGGGGCTGTTGCTGGGTGGCACACTGGTGTTGTGAGCTATGTGACACTTTGGTTGTGATTGGTGTTTGTTTGCCTTTCAGCTTTGGAGGTCCTTGTTGCTTGGGCAGGTTACAGTTAAGGGACTCCACATATGTGGATTTAATGTTGCTATGTGTGGATGCTGGTGGTGTGGGTTTAGAAGGGCTATGTGTTGCTTGAGGTGTAGTGTGGGTGTTAACCTTCTCCTCTTGACTGTCTAGTACAATCTTGGGTGGAGAGAGCTTTGCTTCCAGTTTGGCTATGTAAGTGCATCTCTCACAGGTTGTAGTGTTGGGTGTTAGGAGGAGAGGGTTGTCTGTGTACATGAGGAAATTGCTGCATTGCCCCAGTATGCCCAGATTCACCAGGTGGACAAAGCTGACCTTCGGACATGCCTGGTTTGGCGCTTTTTTTGTAAAGTACAAGAGCTGTTTTCCCTTGCCTTTGCAAGGTACTTTGCAATTATAGGTTGTTTAGTGCCTATGATTAATTTCTCCTTATTAACAAGGAGAGTTGAGTGCTTGTATCAGTTTAAGGCTTCCTAGTGTTTTCCAGCAGGTATTAGAGCAAGTGCTAGTCACAGGGATGCTTAAAGGTAAGATGAAAAAAAAATGGTTTATCCTAAACACTGCAGTGTGCCCTAGATAAGTTAGATGTGAAAGTAGGTAACTTAAGTTTTACCTGTCTAAACAGTTACGTTTTAGTGGAGAGTCACTATTTTTAAAACAACCAGATAGATTGAAAGGGGGTGGTCACTTTTGTATTCTGGTACTATGGAATACAGTAGGATGGCCAATAAATTTAAATAGTTGAAGGGGTGTGATTTCACAAAATGATAATTTTGTGCTTACTCACACAAGCCAATGAAAGCAGAGAGGAAATGAGATATATGTTCAAATTAACATAAGAGGCAGGCAACTAGAAAGACAGTGGTATTTAAGAACATGATAGTAAGCGGGTAGGTGGGTGGGGAAAATCTTCTGCCTGACTCACAAGAGACAGAGCTGTGGTTGAATGTGTGATGACCCACCACTGGACCAGTAATCAAGGAGCCTCTATCTTCACCACTGGCAACATTGGGGGACAATCACTGGGAGGATAACAGGTACACACACAGTATTCCCAGATGTAGCTCTCTGCCTCAAGTGCAATTTCTCTTAAGAGCACACAGAGACCACAGTTAGTCCAGGACTTTTTCTCCCTCTTTCTCCAGATCCCCAGTAAGACTTCTCACTGGCATAGCTATAGAGTTGAGATCTCAGCTGAGTGACCAGGCCAAGACCTACCATCACCCTCTCTATACAACCAGTGCTTCATGTCACTGCCCAGTTAGCTGATGCACACACTCTTTGAGGGTTGATTTACAAACACACACACACACACACACACACACACACACACACACACACACCTGGGAGACACTGGCACAGGTTTACTAGCTATGACCCCTTCTGCACAGACTATAAGGTAGTTTCCATTGCCACCAGTCAACTCATTATCAGCTACTTTAAGGCCCTTAACAAAGGGTGCCCAATCTTACTGTGTAATATTAATACAAATGGTAGTTTGACCAAGAGCAAGGCTATTAGGAGTGACCCACACAGTGTCACCAAATACATATATAAGTACACTCAAAAGTTAAACAGCTCTACACAGATCAGCCACGATGAAAGGTTTAAATATATTTAATAATAAATAATAAAAGAACAAGACAATACTAAATATATATTCATAGTGATAGAGGAAATGTTTAAAACAACATTGCAAGGCAGTCTGAAATAAAGAAAAATATCTAAACTAAGCTTCACTATATTCCTGACTGAATCTAAGAGAGGTATACTGTTCTCCAGAAACTTACTTCATTAGACAAGGCAAATGTGTGGTGAATGGATCTTGTCAGGTCCAAGACAGAATACAGAATGCTCTGTCTCTCTAGAAGATTTCTCAAATGAATGTCTCAAATATTGCTACTGAGATAGCTTGCAGAATTACATCATTTTTTTGTCATCTGACTCTAGTTCCCAGATAAAACCCCCACTGCTGGATGCAGGCAGTATTTAGCATCTACCTGTGAAAATACTTAGACCTCAGATCTTTGACAGATGCTGGAAGTCATAAAACAATTACATTCCTCCACATTTCAAGACTAGCAATTATTTCACCCTAAAGACAATACACAAAGCTCCCTAGGACAGACATTGTGTATCATGCTGCCTTGAAACTGACAGATACCATCTTTTATGGCCTAGCTATAAAGTAATTTAATTTCAGTTATTTTTCTGAAGTTTACCTACTATATTCCAGTTTTCACTGGTAAACAGCTACAATAGTGCATGTACATTTCTGTTCTTTTCCAGCAGGGCACACTGTGGTTACATTTTAAACACAAGCACTTTTTAAAACACATTTTTAACACACGTCTGTACAAACCAGTTTGATATACACATGACATACAGTTCCAGTACAGTTGTAACACAAACATCTTATAAAATCATGTATATATTTATGAATGACATATAATTATTTACAAAATTCCAGCTAGCTGTACTGGCAGTATTTCCCTTCATCACCCTCCCCCCTTTGAAGACTCAAGCTAGCTTTTCAAGTGACCCTTGAGAAATGTTGCTTGAGAGGGATGAGCCTATCTGGGAATACATTACCCCATACCCTATCTTGAGAGCCCATTGGCATTGCTAAGCCCACTACGGTGCTGCACTGTCATATCATATGCTGTCCACCTTAGTAGCTTGGCATTTTGCTGGCTGCCTTGATGTAGCCATGATAAGGGATTGTGGTCTGTAGCTATAATGAATTTCCCTCCATACAGATAAGGCTAAAGTTTCTGCAGTGCCCACATTATGGCTAGACATTCCTTTTCTACAGCTGCATAGCATTCCTCACTGGGCTGGAGCTTACGGCTGAGATATACCACTGGGTGCTCTTCTCCCTCTGAGGAAACCTGGCTGAGTGCAACCCCCACCCCATGGTTTGAAGCATCTTCCTGCACAAGAAATTCTTGGCTATAATCTGGACTGGCTAACACAGGGGGTCCTCCCAAAGCCCCTTTAAGCTTCTGGACTGCTTGTCCACATGCTGCGGTCCACACTACCTTAACTGGCCTGCTTTTCCTTGTCAGGTCTGTGAAAGGAGCAGCTTCTGGTGCCAATGGTGAGGATTGAAGCTCCTCAAATACTTGTTCAGTGGAGGGGTGTCACATATTGGTTGGCAGCGGTGGGATCATCACAGCACATACTAGCTGGCAGTGGTGGGATCACCACATCACTTACTGGGATTCAGTGGCATGGATATTGAACTCCTGTAGCCTGTAAACAGTGGTCACTAATGAATCTGTTTTTACTCTCAAGCAGCCACATAGTAGGCATTCAGAGTTTCATATCACAGTAGTTTTATTTATTTTTTTGTTAGCTTAGTTAGTCAAGGAAAGCAGGCAAGGATGTTAGGAGAGGAATATGGCAAACTGATAAGGAGCCAGTTGGCTGAGATGTGCCAAGACAATGGATTAGTGCATGCCAGCCTGACTAAAGCAGAAATGATTGCAGCCTTAACCACAGCTGCATCACAGACCAGCAACCAGGAAGACAACCGGACTGGCCTTGGGAATATACAGCTATCAGAAAATGGACAGTTCAACTTTGCCTCAGAGGACTTAAAAATCCATCTGGAGTTAAAGAGACTTGAATTGGAGGCCAAACAGTTAGAACTAGAATCAGCAGAGAGATTGCAGTGTTTAGAGGCTGAAGAAAATGACAGACTGAGACATTTGAGGACTGAAGAAAATGAGAGCCAGAGGCAACATAAAAAGGAAATGCTGAGTCTTCCCCAGGGTCATGGACATAACGGGAAACTGAGTAACCAAACCCCAGAAGCAATAATACTCCATGGTAAAGCTGTAACTGCTGTTTCTAAATTGTTTGTTACTGATTGCTTAAATTATAATACCATTAAAAATTGTTTATTGGAATGCTTTAAGTCAACACCTGAAGCTTATAGAAAAAAGTTTTATGAGCATAGGCACAACGCAGATGAAACTATGTATAAATATATTGCTGAGTTAAGCACTTCTTTTCACAGGAGGGTAGGTGGGTGTCAGGTCACTACTTTTAAAGGGCTGTCAGACCTTTTGGTGAGGGAACAAGCCCTTAGCACTTTGTCTGAGGACATGAGAATATGGTTGGCAGATAGGGAATGCAATACCACAGATGAGTTGGGGAAAAAGGGAGACCTATACCTATGAAGCAGGCATCACTGCACAGGAAAGGAATACCCAGTGCTGCACATAGGTCTAAGGGAACCCATGGTGGGCAGCCTAAACCACCCCAACAGAGTCCACCAGTAGCAGGAGAAGCCTCTAGTCCATGTACACGTCCAGAACCAAGGGTTAAATGTTTTAAATGCAACCAGTGGGGCCATGTAATATATAGATGTCCATGGAGGCAAGGTGGGGAACAAAAAGTGGGAGAGCCAATAAGTGAGAATGACAGAATACCAGCAGTAAGTTGTCTGCAGCAACAAGGATACCAAACTACCACAAGAAGTTATATTCTATCTTAGTAGATGGGAAAGAGGCCACTGCTAACAGAGACACAGCCTCTGTCCTAATCATTGTGAAGCCTGCAATGGTTAAAGAGAAGCACTACTTGCTTGGGCAGTCTACTCCAGTCAGAGCTTTAGGAGGAACACCATTCCAAATACCTTTGGCTACAGTTCACCTTGACTGGGAGGGGGGAAAATGAAGCAAGCAAGTAGGCGTGTTTGAGGATATCCCTGCAGATGTCCTGATAGGGAATGATTTTAATAATGCCATACCTTGTGTGCATGTAGTGACACACACTCACTCTTGAAGACAAGCATGTGGTTCTGGTAGCCTGGGGGAGATGTAGGCAGACTGCAGACTTGAAGCCAGGACTGGTGTGGTGGTTGCTTCAGAGAAGGAGCTACCCTGCAGCAGTGAGACTGAAGGTGAGCCACAGCTGCTTGTGGGTACTGATGTTCCCTTGGGCTGAGTGACTGCAAGGGCAGAGGTTAGTAGTAGTATCCAGGTAGACAGTGAAGCACCACAGTCAGAGAATGCCAGACTTCTTGTGGAAGGGGAGCTGGGAAGGGTTACAGAGAGAGTTCAGACAGACCCTATATTACAAGGCCTGACGGAAGTAGCCAGGGAGGCACCTGAATCTCAAGGGAAGGGGTAATCTGTATACTGGGACAAAGGGTTACTGTATAGAGAGTGGACCCCCTGAGGGAGGGCTAGAGGGGAGAGAATACAGCAGTTGGTAGTGCCAATAGTCTACTGTCTGGCACTTCTAGCCATAGCCCATGACATTCCCTTTGCAGGTCATATGGGCATAAAGCATACCGAGAGATGCATTATGCAGAACCTTTATTGGCCTAGGATTTCCAGAGATGTAACAGGGTACTACTGGACCTGACAGCAATGCCAAAAAGTAGGCAAGGCAGGAGAGAAGGTGAAAGCTCCTTTGATGCCTTTGCCTGTGATTAAGGAGCCATTTCAGAGGGTAGCTATGGATATTGTGAGGCCTCTGAGTACCCTATGTTCCACAGGGAAGAAGTATATCCCAGTGGTAGTAAATTATGCTACCAGATACCCTGAAGTGGTGGCCTATCCTCCATTGAGGGAGAAAAGGTGGCAAATGTTTTGTTATAGATTTTCAGCAGGGTAGGTTTCGCAAAAGTTATACTGACTGACGGAGGTGCCAATTTCATGTCAGACCTGCTGGCTTGTCTATGGAAGCACTGTGGGGTGAAGCACCTAAAGACCACCCCCTACTATCCCCAGACTAATGGTCTGGTTGAGAGGTTAAACACTATGTTAAAAACCATGCTACAAGCATTTGCAGACCAGTTTAGGAGGGAGTGGGACAAATATTTGCCCCATCTGTTGTTTGCTTACAGGGAGTTGCCACAGGAATCCCCAAGTTTTTCACCCTTTGAGTTGCTGTGTGGGCATAGGGTGAGAGGACCACTAGATCTGATTCGAGATGAATGGGATTGTGTGTGAATCCCACAAGGAGTCTGTTGTGGCATATGTCCTGAACCTCAGGACAAGACTCAGGGAAGTCATGGGCTTGGCCCAGGGTAACCTGGAAGAAGCCCAACAGCAGAAAAAGGTCTGGTATGACAGGAATGCTTGAGCTAGACAGTATGCTGTAGGGCAGCAGGTAATGGTTCCCATTCCTGTCAGACACAACAAGCTGCAGGCAGCGTGGGCGGGACCCTTCAAAGTGGTAAGGAAGGTCAGTGATGTTAACTAAATGGTAGAACTGCTAGGCAGGAGGCAGGGGCATAAATTGTACCATGTTAACATGATGAAACCTTACCATGATAGGGAGGCCCTGGTGCTAAGTATTTGCAGTACAAGGCAGGAGGAGTTTGAGGGGGATCTATGGCTACACGGAGCCAGCCAGCCAAATCTCAAATTACTATGGTGGAGCCTAGGGTTTCAGGCATATGATATGACAGTGCAGGACCACAGTGGAGTTAGCAATGCCGATGCAGATGGGCTCTCAAGACAGGGAATGGGGTAAGGTATTCCCAGAAAGGCTCAACTCTCTCAAGCAATGTTTTTCAAGGGTCACTTGAAAAAATAACTTGAGTCTTGAGGTTTAAATGAATTTTGTACTATTAAGCCAATATTACACAATAATATGATAAAAGGGAAATAGTTTGAGTTGGGACAATGTTTTACTTAGCATTGTACACACATACATACTAGCTTGTTAGTGTGGAAGGATTCTGGAACAATTTGGGTTTCTGTGTGGTTTTTTTTATATATATATATATATATATATATATATATAAAATTTTACATTTATTTCAATATGTATATTATAACCTTATGGATGAGATTCTAATATTGTATATTTTGTATGAAATCCAATAGGAAGTTATTTGCATATTTATAGTAATCATGAAACAGTAAATTCAATTTTATTTTTATTTTTATATATTTTCATATTTTTATATAATAATTAGATTATGCATCTTGTAGTTGGTTAGATTATTACATTAATTTTTTTCATAGTGTGCATGATAAGTAGTTCAGTTTTTGCATTAGGTTATGATGCTACTCAATATATATTATAAAGAGTGTAGTTAATTTTTTTTACATGTTTTTAGTGCACTTGAATTAATTCACAGTTAATTAGAAAATAATGTGATTAATTGTTGACCAGTTTGAAGCAATCAAGCGCAAAGCATTGTATTTAAGGAATGTGCTTCATTCAGGATGTTTATCTGAAGAAGTTCGTTCTTGAACGAAACCTAGGTAATATTCGTTGTCGTAATAAACAGAAATTGGATTTTATTTCACCTTTGGATTTTTACATTCTTTTAAATCTACCGGTTTGTATGCTGGTTTGGTTGTTGGTGACATTTCCTGGTTGCCTGCACATCCTCGTTAGGTTACAACAGTTTGTTCATTGTTTGTACCTTGGTTCTGAGTTAATATGGACAACGAGGGTGTAACGGTTGATGTAGTGAGTGCGCTGCAGCAAATACAGGTACAACTGAAAGAACATTCGGTGTTAATTCACCAACTATTAAATAAAGAACATGAACCTGGCACAATGGATATGGGTGATAGCCTGGGCTTACCGCTCACGCAAGCTACACCGAGGTCCGGTTATACTGGTGATGGCTTTACCGGATTAGTTACTACCAATAGCAACTCAAATAGGAAGGATATGTGTAGTAATGAGATATGGAAAAATAACGGTTATTCCTTCAGAGATGTCAAAACAACCAAAGGTACAGTTGTGAATAAAGACATTAAATCTATGAAAGACATGCTTAAAAGTTTCGAGATGAAGCTTTTTAAATTAAAAAGAACTCAATTAGAAAACAGTTATCTCACTAGAAATAGTGAGTTAGGTATGGTGCCGAAAGGCTTACGCATGTGGAAATATCCGAACGGATGTGAGACAAATGACAATATGCTGAAAGAATTACATGAGTTTTTTAACAACTGTGGCTTGAAACTAATGGACATCATGGTTAAGTTTAACAACATCAAAATAGAAAAGTTAACCCAAGAGTTGGAAGAATTAAATAATAATATCAGCAAAGATTTACTATTCGATCATTATTACATCAATTACACACACATCATCAACGATGTTGAACTGAGTTGCGATAATATCTTTCACAAGAAGAATAATAAAATTGAAAGAGACATCAACAGATATGAACTGGGACTAATTTATCCTAAATCCAAGAGTGTTGAGGGTTGTCAAGGTAATGACAACCAAGGGATGCGAGAGTACAATGGTGATGATCAAATTGACGTCATTTCCGGTAACGAGCGTAAAGAAGTCAGTGATACCTGTATACAGAATGATGGCGAAATGGATGAGTCCTTACGGAGGTCGAATAGACTTAAGAATCAAGGCCAGTCAGTGGAAATCAATGAGTATCACAAAACGGGAGCTCGACCCAAAAAAGATTTTTTATCGAATCCAAAAAAACGGGTGGAAACTACGCAAATGACAATAAGCAACCAGGGAGGTGCTACGAAAAACTGTAGAAAAGGAAATTTGGGACATGTGCATGATGATATATATAGTAGCAATGGTTGTTTTTTTACTGAATCCTTTGCTTGTGAAGAAACGATGGATATGGGTAAGTCCGTTGTTGGTGAGAACGAAAAATATAGTAACTTTGTTCCAACAGCTTTATTAGTTAATAATACATTCAATGACTTAAAATTTGGTACAGTGCATATTGTGAGCACTGACAATATTAGTTTGTGTTCATCAGAAATAGATGTAGGTAAAGTGCAATTGATTAAAAATAGAAACGTACAAGTAGAATTAAACAATGTTCAAGATGGAAATGACGAATGTAACATCAATACATGTTTGGTGCAATATCAGGGGGATAAGATGGAAAATATTAATTTGACAAATTTGATGAATATGAGTACACATGAATATGCAAATAGTAGTATGACACTGGAAGGTGTAAAACATGGTGAACAAGTAAAAGTTGGTAATAACACATGTGGAGAAATTGATGTGGAACAAAATGTATTAGACACAGAAAAACAAGATGGGTCATCATATGTGAATTTCTACATCAGTTTTGATCCAGAAATTTATTATAACGAAGGGTCCATGAATGACGTGGATGTACAGGATTTAAATCAAAGTGAAATTCAGGTTATAAATAATATAATGCATGCAGTTTTAAGTCACCCCACAATTATAAAGAATCAAGTAGGTGACTTTAAGCTATTTAATTACTCCAAAGTTATTATGGACGAGAAACAAGTAGATTTATTTGCAAAAGGCTTCAATTTTGTCCCATGTAATAAGGGGAACTTGGTCAATTCCATATTGGAGTTAAAATTATTTACTCGTAAATTAAACTTAAAAACTTGGTTTAATGACTGTCCAGACAATAAAAATAGTCAAAAAGATGGTAGACTGAAAATGTCAAGTATATTCAATCCCCCAATGAATGATAGAGTAGCCATTTTTGAGAAACTGAGTGAAAATGATATGAGGAAGTTCTATAAAAAATATAAAAAACAAATACATCATAACATGTCAAAAGAAGAACAAGAGATGTTCAAGGATATATGTAAGATACGGGACATAAGGATCATGAGACCCGATAAGGGAAATGGTGTTGTTATAACTAACACACATGATTATATATCCTATATGACAGATATGTTACAGGGAGACTCTTATATAGAAGTCAGTCTTAATGAAATACACACTGCACATGCAAAGATAGACTTATCCCTTAAGGACATGCTATATCAAGGGGAAATTTCTGAAGAAGAATTTAATTTCATGGTTAATAGTAATCCAGTTATAAGTGGAATATTCGGCATACCTAAAATACATAAGGGGTTGAATAACTTGCAATTTCGACCCATCGTTGATGGGAAGAGGAGCAAGACGTGTTTTATCAGTCAATTTCTGGACCATCATTTCAAGAAATGTTTGACCAAGTTCCCTTACATTACTAAAGATTCATGGGATTTTTTGGGGAAAATAAAGGAGCTTAGCATGAAAGAAGGGTATTCATTTATCACGGTGGACGTATGTAACTTGTTCACAACTATACCCCAATATATAGGTTTGATATGGCTCAAAGAACAACTTCATGAGACCAAGATATATGATCAAGGAAGGATTAATACGTTTGTTAATCTCATGGAAATTGTGTTATTAAATAATTTTTTATATTATGAAGGTAATTATTACCAACAGGTGAATGGCGTGGCAATGGGGGCAGCTTGCGCCCCCATATACGCAAATTTGATCATGAGTTATTGGGAATCTAATTATATCTTTAAAACTGAGTATTACCAACACATTAAAATATACACAAGATATCTTGATGATATATTTATTGTTTGGGATGAAGATAAAAAAATGTTGGAATCATTTTTGCTGTATATCAACAATACTGTTAGATTTTTAAAATTTACCCATGAAATAAATCAGGAAGAAATTTCATATTTGGATATTAGGTTATCTTATGACAAACAGCAGGGAAGGGTAAAATCTAATATATACAGGAAACCAACATTTTCAAACGCTTACTTGCATTACAACAGCTGGCACCCTGACCATCAGAAAAAAACAATTGTCAAAGGACAAATGGTCAGGGCAGCCAGGATGGTGAGCGAAGAAGAGGATTTTATTAAAGAATTGGTATACATATCAAATTTATTTCAAAATAGAGGGTATCCCATTCAGTTATGTACCAAAATATACAATGAGGTGGTACATAAAAGGAAAATAGGGTCATATCAGGCCATATTAACTACACAACATTTAAATTTAGGAAGTAATAACAACAGGAACATGGAAGAATCCATATTAAATAATGTTTCCTTGTATATATCTGTATTTAATGACTGTTTTCAAGTCATTAAAGATATAATTCAGAGAAATTGGGATATAGTGTGTAAAGACAAGAAATTGGGACACCTTTTTCAAGGTGATGTGAAATTTGTGTACAAAAAAGATTCATCATTTAAGAATATTTTTGAAAGGGATAATAGTTATAAAAAATGAACTACACATAGACCGGTAGGTAATTTCAAATGCGGTCGATGTACCATATGCCCCTATATTTATTGCACCAATGGTAATATAGTCGTAAATTCTTGTAGCATTAAAATAACAGGGCATTATAATTGTTATACATCTAATGTAGTATACCTCGCACTATGCCAGGACTGTGATTCGTTTTATGTCGGGAAGACTGCCCGGCATTTTAGGGATAGAGTGAGGGAACATCTTTCAGATATTCAAAATTTAAAAACAACCAATGCCCTCGCCAGACATATACAAGGTAATGATGGACACAAATTTAAATTTTGTGTCATTCAAAATTTAATACATGATATACAAGGTAGATCCACTGTATATGATTTAGACATTTATGAGTTGAAATGGCAGATATTTTTAGATGCATGTAATAGACCAGGTTTAAATGAATTTTGTACTATTAAGCCAATATTACACAATAATATGATAAAAGGGAAATAGTTTGAGTTGGGACAATGTTTTACTTAGCATTGTACACACATACATACTAGCTTGTTAGTGTGGAAGGATTCTGGAACAATTTGGGTTTCTGTGTGTTTATATATATATATATATATATATATATATATATATATATATATATATAAAATTTTACAATTATTTCAATATGTATATTATAACCTTATGGATGAGATTCTAATATTGTATATTTTGTATGAAATCCAATAGGAAGTTACTTGCATATTTATAGTAATCATGAAACACTAAATTTAATTTTATTTTCATATATTTTCATATTTTTATATAATAATTAGATTATGCATCTTGTAGTTGGTTAGATTATTACATTAATTTTTTTTCATAGTGTGCATGATAAGTAGTTCAGTTTTTGCATTAGGTTATGATGCTACTCAATATATATTATAAATAGTGTAGTTCATTTTTTTACATGTTTTTAGTGCACTTGAATTAATTCACAGTTAATTAGAAAATAATGTGATTAATTGTTGACCAGTTTGAAGCAATCAAGCACAAAGCATTGTATTTAAGGAAGGTGCTTCATTCAGGATGTTTATCTGAAGAAGTTCGTTCTTGAACGAAACCTAGGTAATATTCGTTGTCGTAATAAACAGAAATTGGATTTTATTTCACCTTTGGATTTTTACATTCTTTTAAATCTACTGGGTTGTATGCTGGTTTGGTTGTTGGTGACATTTCCTGGTTGCCTGCACATCCTCGTTAGGTTACAACAATATGATATGACAACAATATGATATGACAGTGGGGTTAGCAATGCCGATGCAGATGGGCTCTCATGACAGGGAATGGGGTAAGGTATTCCCAGAAAGGCTCAACTCTCTCAAGCAATGTTTTTCAAGGGTCACTTGAAAAAATAACTTGAGTCTTCAAGGGTGGGATGTCACAAAAGGAGATACTCCCAGCCCAGCTAGCTGGAATTTTGTAAATAATTGTATGTCATTTGTGAATATTAATATGATTTGTATAGAAGTTTAACAAAAGGAGATACTGCCAGCCCAGCTATCTGGAATTTTGTAAATAATTATATATCATTTGTGAATATCAACATGACTTATATAGAAGTGTGACAAAGAGATACTGCCAGCACAGCTGTCTGGAATTTTGTAAATGGTTATGTGCCATTTGTCATTGTCAACATGCTTCATGTAAGAGGCTTGTGTTACAAATGTATTAGAACTGTATGTCATATATAATTGTTTGTAGAGACGTGCTGAAGAGATATTTTGTAAAGTATTGAGCAGAAATGTGTATACACTATTGTAACTGTTTAGATGTATATATTTTAACAATGGAAACTGCAACACAAGAAGTTAACATCAGAAGAATGGTTGAGATTGAATTACTTTATGGCTGGGCCATAAAAAAGAGATGCTATCTTTCAGTTTCAGTGCAACAGGAGGCATAATGTCTAGAACTAGAAGTTTTTTGCATTGTCTTTAAATGTGGAGGAATGTAAATTATTTTAAAACTTCCATCATTTGCCAAAAGATCTGAGGTCTATTTATTTTCACAGGTTGATGCTGAATGCTACCAGTTGCATCGGGGGGGGGGTTCACCTGGGATAGATTCAGATGACAAGAAGTGATGGCATTCTGCAAACTATCCCAGCAGTAATATTTGGGATATTAATTTAAGAACTCTCTGAGAGAGAGACTGAGCATTTTGTATTTTGTCTTTGACTTGAAAAGAACTTCCACTCACCAAATCTGCCTTGTTGCTCTGTATGTAAGTCTAGAGAACAGTATAATTCTTTTAGATATAGTCAGGAATATAGCAAAGCTTAATTTAGATGTTGTTTTAAATATTTCCTGTGATTTTGAACTATGATGTAACTGTGATTATATACTCAGTAGGTTCTTGTTCTTTTATCATTTATTATTAAATATATTTAAACCTTTCATTGTGGCTGATATTTGTGAGGCATATGTAAGTTCTAAGAGTACTTGCATATTTATTTAGTGACACTGTGGGCCACTCATAATAGCCTTGCTCTTGATCAAACTACCATATTTATTGATAACAATATTACACAATACGATTGGACACCATTTGTTAAGGGCCTTAAAGTAGCTGATAAGGAAGTGGCTGGTGACAGTGATAACTACCTTACAGTCTGGGCAAAAGGGGTCATAGCTAGTAAACCTGTGCCAGACTTTCTCAGGGGTGTGTGTGTGTGTGTGTTTGTATATAAATCAAACCTCAAAGTGTGTGTGTGTGTGTGTGTGTGTGTGTGTGTGTGTGTGTGTGTGTGTGTGTGTCAGCTACCTGGGCAGGGACATGAAGCACTGGTTAGACAGAGAGGGTGCTGGAGGTCTTGGCTTGGCCACTCAGCTGAGATGTCAGCCGTATAGCTGTGCCAGTGGGGAGTCTTATTAGGGATTATTGGGGATCTGGAGAAACCAGCCCAAGATTGACTGTTGTCTCTGTGTGCTCTTAAGGGAAATTGTACTTTATTGTGTGTGCACTTATCACCCTTCCCAATGTACGTCCCTCACTGGTGCTAGTGGTGAGGATTGAGGCTCCTTGATTACTGTTGCCAGTGGTGGGGTGTCACAGCTTCTATAAAGTTTCCTTGTGAAAGCTTTGTGGGAAGACAAAAGTATATGACAAACTGGGAAACTACCCCATCTATGGAACAGGCTCCCCATCCATCTGAAGCAGAGTTCCACCCTAACCCAATTCAAATGCAACTTGGACAATTGGATGGGAAACCAGAAATTCATCCCTGGTTTGGCACATATGTCTCTAATGCAAACAGGTAACCTGTAAATGGTTCATCTCTGAAGCCCATGCTTACACTTATCAAGGGTATCAGAACTTGTCAGAGATTTGGGATGCATGGCTAGGCTTAAAAAGACCCTTGTAGTTGTTAGCCTAGCATACATCTATGAACCTATGAACCTATGAAAGAGAGCATATGTTGTCTGGCTATGAATGGAAGTGGAGAAACCATGCAGTCAGCTTTAGATTTGAGATATCTGGGTGAATCATTCCTATTGGGTGATACAAAAGGTCTGGAATTGGATACAGACTCCATGGAGGCTATATTAGATGAGGCCACAGGAAGGGAAACCAAATTTGTCAAGGCCAGTAAGGGGCACTGAGAATCACTTTGATCTTCAACTGGGATGTTTTCTGCAGAAATTTTGGGATTAAGGGAATTGGGGTATACGCATAGAGGAGACCAGAGGGGCCAGTCATGTAGGACAGTGTCTTTCGCTAACTCCCCCAGTGGGGCAATTAGGTCAAAGAACCCGCTGCAGTTGTTCTTTAATGGAGACGCAAATAGGTCACAACATGGCTGGCCCCACTGATGAAAAATTACTTCCACCACTTTCTTGTTGAGAAACCAGTTGTGAGATAGTAGGATGGACCTGCTCAATTTGTCTGCTATCACAATGGATTTCTCCAGAATGTGCATTGCTATCAGAAATTGATTGGATGAGATTGTCCATTGCCAGACTCTGAGAGCTTCTCGACACAGGGGGTAAAATCTGGTTCCTCCTTGTTTGTTGATGTACCAAACCACGGACATATTTTCTGCTTGAATCGCAATTGTCCTGAAAGGGAGAGAATCTTGGAAAGCCTGCAACACTAACAGCACTGCTCTTATTTCCAGGACATTGATATACAAATTGGCCTCTATGGGGACTATGTGCCTTGAACTGTTTTCCCCAGGAAGTGCCCCCCTCCCAATCTGGGATGCGTCCGTGGTCATTTAGGCCTTGGGTTGAGGAAGAATGAAGAGATGGCCTTGTAGAACTTGATCTGAATGGATCTACCACCAAAGGTATTTTTTGCATGCTTGGGTAATTCATATCTTAGCAGACATGTGTTGATGAAGAATGGACCATTGATTTGCTAACATTCACTGAAAAATCCTCATATGAAATCTTGCTAGTGGAACATGAACTATAGTCAAAGACATTGATCTCAAGGCCTGTAGAATTAATTGGGCTAATACTGTGGAACTGTGAACTATTTTCCTGACCTGGAATCTGATAGTCTGTACTCTTGAAAGAGGAAGAGAAGCTATCATGGATACAGTTTAGAAAATGGCTCCTATGAACTCCAATGTCTGAGATGGTTTTAATTGAGATTTGTTGTAATTTAAGGTTATCCCTAAATGGGAGTAAGTCTAAAGTACCTGTAGATGACCAAAAACAACAAAAGAAAGAGAAGGCCACAGCCTAAGAAACAACGCCAGTTCACAAATAAATTTAATCCAGCTTAGCGCCTCGGCATAATAGCCTTCAATGAACACAAGTTACAAACACACACCCACTCCAATATATATCACAATTAATTAAGCAATTACATAAATTAATCAATCAGAAGACAAAATATCATTTAAAGAGAGAACTTCCAATATAAAAAAGAACTAACAATACTAGTTATACAAAGCTTATAATAAACTTTTCCAATTTACTTCTAAATTTAAACCATTAGGTGACAAGGTGTTATATTTCAAAATATAAATAGTTTCTTTAAATAACAGAATATTTTTAATTAATCTATCATCACCTTTCTTAATAAAAATATTTTCTAAAATACAACATTCAAACAATTCAACATTACTATTGTGACACTCCATAAAATGTAAAGCAATGGGACTAGTTAATACTCTTTTTTTAATATCTCTAATATGTTCTTGCATTCTAGTTTTAAATTTTCTTTTTGTCTCACCAATATAATATAATTTACATGGGCATCTAACACAATAAATAACCCCTACAGAATTACATGAAAAATTATTATTAGGTCTAAATGAAATTCCATTAATATTATCAAAATATGGTTTTACAAATTTACATATATTGCACTGGCCGCAAACATTAGTACCTACTATGACTAAATTATTATATACCTTATCTAAAGGAGAAATATAATAAGTATTAATCAGTTTATCAGATAAATTTTGACCTCTTTTAAAAGATATTTTAGGAATAATTGGAAAAATGTTATAAAGATTTTTATCTGAAATCAAAAATTTCCAAAAATATTTAATAATATCCCAAATTTTGTCACTATGTATATTGTAAACAGTGACAAAATAAATATCTAATATTTCCTGAGTAGAAACCGTTGAACATTTATTATTCCTACTAACAGAGCTAACCTTATTCATAAAAGGTAAAAAACCACTTTCTTCTCTATTATTACTAATCATCAATTTATTACCCTTTCTAAAATTTATTTTATCCATTAATTTATTGATACAAAAATCTAATATATCAATACTATATCCTCTTTTCAAGAACATAATAATACTATCATAAATGTTCTTTTCTAAATCTAATTCATTATTGCATAGTCTAGATAATCTGATAATTTCTCCATAAGGAATAGCAGATAATGTATGTGGGGGATGACAACTAGTTCCATAAAGAAACTGATAACCATCCGTAAACTTACGGTACACTGTGGTGTGAACCTGATCACCTACCACTCCAGTTAACATAATATCTAAATAATGAACTTCACTACCAAACTGTAAACCATCAAAATGTAAGTTATACCTATTATTATTGAGATCTGAAAAAAACTCATAAATATATTCACTACCACCGCTACAAAGAAAAATCAAATCATCTATGTAGCGGTAGTAACACAAAACATGATTTTTATAAAATTTATTAGTATATACATACTCCAACTCAAATTTACCCATAAAAGGGTTTGCATACATGGGGGCAAAAGATGCCCCCATAGCAGTACCTTTTAATTGATGGTAGATAACTTGATTAAAACTAAAAAAATTATTAGAAAGGCAAAAAGAAGTAAGGTCCATTATGTAGTGGGTGGTGGGATTATCCCTTAAAAAATAAAATAATGCTTGCAAACCATCAGAGTGATTAATGTTAGTGTAGAGACTGACAACATCTACACTAACCCAAAACATATTATCTGTCCAAGTAATATGACTTAATTTATCAATAAAGTCAAAAGAATCTCTAATATAGGATTCTAATTTTTGTACATAAGATAACAGATAATTATGAACAACTATACCCATATTCCGACAAAAATAATTACTGGCCGAGACAATAGGACGTCCAGGTGGGTTATTCATATTCTTATGAAGTTTGGGGAGACAGTAGAAAGTAGCTAAATTACAGTTCTCCAAACAGAATTTTTTATCAAGGTCATCCTTAGAAATATATCCCAATCTTACCCCCTTATCTAATAAAATAGTGCATTCTTTCATGGCTACAATATATTTATCATAATCACTAATTTCATAAGTAAATGGGTCACTTAAATGTTCCATACACATGTCTAAATATTGCTTATTATTCAATATTACAATTTTATTACCCTTATCAGATTTTTTAATGACAATATCCTGTCTACTAGAAAGATTTTTCATAGCCTTCCATTCATTTTTGGTCATATTAAATAACCTTTGATCATTCCTACATAAATTAAACATTTCTTGTAACGAGAAATGTATCATTTCAGAGAAATGAATAATGTTGGAATTATTATATGGAGGAATAAACCTACTATGAAAATGAATACCCTCAGTATTAAGTGTAGAATAAGCTTGTGAATATAAAGAAGGAAAAGATTCATCAGAAAAACAAGAGTAATAGCTATCCATACTAGTATCATCATCACTATCACTATATAACATATTAGAACCAGGCTCATCATATATAGAGATTTTTTTATCATTTGAAAAAAAATATCTCAAATGAAGCTTTCTAACAAATTTAAAAATCTCTTGTTTCAATATATGATGCCTAGGAAAGACAGTAGGAACAAATTTAAGACCCAACTGAAGTACAGATAATTCTTCATTAGAAATATTGCAGCCAGAAATGTTAACTACATTATTATCATTCAATAAGACAGAATTCGAAAAATCAAGTCCATCTACCCCTCTTGAATGTTTGTCTAGATTGCCCTTCACCCGGAGAAGAACCCGTAGCAAAGTCTTTCTTTTTATATCCTCGTCTGGAATTGCTGCCATCACTCCGAAAGCGTTGCTGATGCCCTAAGGAATCATTAGCAGCTGGAAGGGGTGGAAAGTCAGTGTCTGAATCTGTAGTCAAACCATAGCCTTCTGAAGAAGCAAATGACACAGAAAGCTGTTTTTTATTATTATTTTTAGCATTTGCTTGTTTTTTAAAAGGGTGAAAAGCTTGTTTTCGTTTCCATAGGAACGCTCGCCCATTGTCATAATCTTTAATGTCTCTTTTGATTTTTACTGATTTATACTGTATCTGTTCTGTCTCATACTTATGTAGATTATCATTTAGATTAACAAAAATATCATTGACCTTAGCCGCACCAATGTCAGTCAACAGTCTAGAATGCATAACATGTAGTTGTTCTTGTAATTTCAGCAAAAGAAGTTGTTCCCTATCAACGAGTATCTTAACCCACTCCATTGCACAATTATGAGCCGCCGAAAGCCAGCGGTCTTTAAATATCAAATCATTACTATCTGCATTATCAAAAGGTGTCGCTGGGCTTTTAAAAGCCCGTAAACCTCGTGGAGAAATGTCAAGGTCCACATACCTTTGAAGCCCTAGTAAGTTAAAATGACACCGTGTTTCCCGGAAAAGCATTTTTTCAAATTCTTTAATATTATCTTGAATTTCCTGTGGAAACGTAGGATTAATGATACGGCCACCTAAAGAACCGAAGGGGTTCATAAATTTCATATCTTATCAGTAGATGCCTGGTTGGGGAGGTAATGAGCCAGTTGTCCAAGCAGAGAAACACTTGGAATCCCTGCAGTCTCAAGTGAGCAGCTACAACAGCCATGCATTTAGTGAACACCCTGGGGGCTGTGGTGAGGACAAACGGCAGTGCTGTAAACTGGTAATGACTGGCTCCCAGCCAGAAGCATAAATACCTTCTGGACTGTCTGTTCATTTGTATGTGATAGTATGCATCCTGAAGGTCTACTGAGCACATCCAATCACCCTTGCACAAAAAGGGCAAAATTAACTGAACCGTGACCATTCGGAACTTGGTGTGCTGAACTGATTTGCTCAGACTGCTGAGATCCAAAATTGGTCTGCAGTCCCCTGTTTTCTTTGGCACTAAAAAGAATCTTTAGTAAGTTATGAATCCTATCTGGTCTGGTGGGACCTCTTAGATAACTCTTTTTTTTCCTAGCAGCTTTTGTATTTCTAGAGCTGCTGCTTTCCTCTGACTTGGTGGAACATTGGGAATTTTGCAAATCGATGGAAGTGGTAAGGAAAAGGGAATTATATAACCTCTGGAAATAATCCTCTGCACCCATGTATCTTTTGTAGTGTCTAGCCAGGCTGTCTTGTGCAGGGATAAATGACCCTCAATTGCCTCCAGAGGTGAACAATTGGACATCCTTTCAGGAGTGCTGGTAAGGTCTGTTGGAGAAAGAATCTCTGGACCACTGATTTTGTGAGCCTCCTCTGCCTTGTGAGTGGCATCTTCCATTTGAGTTCCCCCCTCTTCCCTGGGGGAACTATCTCCAGATGGATCTTGGAAAGGACCCTGGGACTTCCAGAACCACATCTTCCAACTTCCTCATTGATTCATGTAAAAGGTCCTTTGAGGAGTCGAAAAATGTAATCCAACTGCAAAAAGGGTCTTTCTATCTTGCTTACACCTGGAGAGTGTGTTCTTAACTTTAGGGCCAAACAACCAGCTTTTCCAAAAGGAGCATTGCTAAAAAAGGACTTGAAAAACTCCACAAAGTAACACAAGTGCATCAAGGCATGTTTCTGAAGAGAAATGCTTGAACCCACTGCTTTTGAAGTACCTTCTGCTGCATGGGAGATAAGCCTCATGAATGAGTTAGTGATCGATTGAATTGTAGCCAACTGCAAGGCCACAGAAGACTGAGCCTCAGGAGTACTGGTCCTGGAAAAGGAATTTGAAAGTTCCTTAATTAGATCCCTCTGTAATCTTGACACGTGTGCCAAATAATTCAGCGATCTGAGTGCAAAGGTAGCTGAAGCATACACATGCTTCCCAAATCTGTCCAATGGCCTAGACTCTGTTAGGGGGATGGACAGAAGAACTCTGCTCCATGAGTTCTTTCTTGGTGGCTGCTGCCATGACTTTGGCATCTATGGGCACTCCCTTGTTCCAGAATTCCTTTCTTAGAGTTGGTGCCAAAATCCAGACTGGTCTTTTGGGAATTGGCTCAACTGTGTCTGGTTCCTTCAAAGTTACTTAGAGATCACTTAGAGATCAAATCAATAAGCTCATCAGTGGGTGGAGTCACCCAGGAGGTAGATGGGTGAGACCCAAAGGCCTCCAGGAATACAGATCCCTCTTTGGAAGGGTTATTGGTGGACCAACCACCCCTCTGCTTAAGGATTTCTAGGGTGCCTCCAAATGAGACATCTTCAGGTGGAGATCTTGGGGACCCATCTCCCTCATTGAAATTTGTACTT
The DNA here is from genome assembly GCF_019279795.1 of Protopterus annectens. Lineage (NCBI taxonomy): Eukaryota > Metazoa > Chordata > Ceratodontiformes > Protopteridae > Protopterus > Protopterus annectens. The sequence continues at coordinate 122,772,202 of NC_056733.1, read as the reverse complement.
TCAGTGACAGATTCCTGAGGAGAGTCTAAGTACTTCATCTTGCATTTCCTCTTCCTAGGGACTTCTTCTGTGGGGTGTTCTGAAAAAGTATCAGAAGAAATAGTAATACCCTACTGGGTAGTCAGGAGACTTTGGGCTGGCTGTCCCTGTGGAGTGGAATGACGGGGCTCAAGACGCAGTGACATACGGAATCCAGACGGTAGATCTGAGGGGTGAGGAACCATCCATCCTACAGAAGTAGAGAACACTCTTTCCACCACCTCTAAGGCAGAATGCTCCAGGGAGAAGGAAGCTGACAGAGCTGAGAAACCACACTTCCAACCCATCGGCTTCCCCTGCCCTGAAGGCAATCCACCTGATGCAGAGGCCAGAGCTGAGCTATCCAATGAAGAAGCTCCAAGGGGCAGAGACAGCTCCAACAACTTCAGAGCTGACTAACACCTTGGATCCAACAGGGACACTTCAGCTCTGAGAGTCTTCTCACTCCAAAACCATCAGAGCCTGTGTACTCAGAGAAAGCCTCTGGGCCAAAGACACTATTATCTTTGGATCTGATCCAGACTGCCCCAGGAGACTTGAATCCAAGTGCTCTGAAATGATATGTCGTATCGGAGAAGAAACTGAGATTGGTGGTGTAATCAGAAAAAATAAAAATGGGAAGGCACTCTAAACAAACCAAAACTCCAACAAAAAAAGTGCGCTGAACAGAAAATAAATATACCGAGGTAAATCCAAGCAGTCTATTGTATAAAAATGAACAAAATTCAACGAACAGCCAAGAACACACATAAACACCTTTACAATCCTTGCATTTTCATCTCAATAATAAGACTTCATCAGAAGACCAGTGTTACAATTAATTCATCATTTATACATTAATTAATGAGCATTCAACCAATGAAATTAAACAAAAACTTTAAAATGGCCAATGACATTTCCACGAAAGACAATGTTAAAATTAAAAGTTCATTAGAGCCAATTTGTTTAAATATTGCACATTTCCATTAAAAACATTCAACACAAGTAAATGATCCTATTAAAAGTTGATTAAAATGATTAAAATAGATAAAAATAATCTTTTATATTTAATTTCATGAAAAACAAAATATTTTATAACCTCATTGAATTAAATTTGTGTGCATTATAATAGAGGAAATATTTCCATCTACTGGCCAAAAGTAAAATTACAACCAATAGCATTTAAAGTTTTGCAGATCTTAATTTTAATAGTGGCAAAGCAGAGGCATAGTCATTCAACTTAGTATTGGCGAAATGGGAAGAAAAATATATTTTAAACTCCGAATATACTTCATGCTGGAGCCTCTACAGGAGGTTCCTGGATGATATAGTTATCTTCTGGACAGGAGGTATGGAGAAGTTTGAAGATTTTATGAAGTATATGAAGGACACTACTAATTCCCTGAACTTTACATACAAATTATCCAATGAAAATTTACAATATTTAGATCTACAGGTGTATAAGGTTGATAATAAGTTTGAAACTAAGATCTTCAGGAAACCTACTTTTTGTAACTCTTTCCTCCATTTTCGGAGTGCACACCCTCCA
>NC_056733.1:122665635-122765635 GCF_019279795.1 Protopterus annectens | reverse complement strand
TCCAAACCTAACTGTTGAATGAATGAAAATTGACATCAGTTCATATATTTCTTTATACTTAGCGATACAAAATAGAGGTTAAAACTAGAATAGAAATCTATACATTATCTAGTAATTATATTAACAGGTAGGATATGATACAATATGGATATAAACTAACAAATGTAAGCTAGAGAATTACAGCAGTAAGGTAGACAGTTGAGGTTAAGTGAAAAAAAATCAGGTAACAACAGAACTGTTGAAGCAGCATTGCTTGGGCCTGTCAAGAAGGTACTAAAGTAGCTAGTTACAGAAATATTTATAGCTGGAAAGGCCTCTACGATAGGAAGGAGTTTCATCCCTGGGTTTTGCCCTGAAAAGAGAAAAAGTGATCACTTGAATAAAGTTTATTCTGCAACATTCTTAAAACTATAGCTTCATTAGATCAAGATCATAGCTGAGTACTTGTTTACTTGCTGGGAAGGAGTCAGACTCGATACAATGTGAATTAAAATAACTTAGAAAGACAGCAACATACACTTTAGATAATTTTTAAATTGTTAAATGGCCGAAGCATTGAACAGCATAGTAGCAACCAAAAAAGGTCAAACCTCAAAATGATGAAAAACTTGATACATATTCTATGCATAGGGCAAGTCCCCTTGCACCTCACACCCCCCCTGCTAATTATATAGACCAACTCCAAGACTGCACTACAGTGGGAAAAGGGGAAAACATCAGTTTCCATAGTACTGCAATCTTGTCAAATTACTTTTTTTTTAACTTTTGTGGTTCATGTTATGCTGTTTAGCATTTTTGCCTTTTGATAATTTTAATGTATCCCACTCTTTGGCATGGAGTTGTTTGCATTTACTGAAGGCAGAACATGCATGTTCCCTTGTGTATGAGAAGGCTAAAGTAACAAATCTACAGATTTTGTCTGCTATTGTTAGAGTTAGTCTTTTTTTTAGTAATCCAGAGGCAGCAAGAGGTAAAACATAAGAATACTTTTCCCAATTGCATTTCTGCTTTCTGAGCAGTGGGAAGAATGAGAGTTTCCAATCTTAGAAGACAACTGTGTATAGTTTAGACTAGTCTTTTGTAGGTGTGTGTGTGTGTGTGTGTGTGTGTGTGTGTGTGTGTGTGTGTGTATGTGGCAGTCAAAGGAAAGAGTTTAATTTTACCAAATACCAAGGTAATTGGAGATGGTGGTGGTTTTAGGTTATTACCTAGACAGGTCATTGTTAGGCAAGAGTGGTGAGAAAAAAATGTAGTTGAAGTCTGATGCAAGCAATTAATGCTCGTATTTCGCCAGTATCGAGCAAAAAGCCATAAGTCACCGAGACAGTTTACTAAAGTTAAGTTCAAGTCACTTTTTGATAGAGGACAGGGATTTTCTGCATAAGGAATTATTTTGATATCTAGAAATGTTGTGGTGAGCAGGTTGCTTAAACCTGTGGAGATCAGTGGGACTAAGAGAGAGTCTTCTGAGTCTGTCTGGGAGAGTGAAGTTGAAGAATAGGGGGAAAGAGTCTATCATACATTTCAGTACCCTATAAAGGTAAAATAAAAAAAAATGTTAACAATATAATCATATTAAAATATATCATAGAATCTGAAAACAATTATTAAAATTAGAAATTGTTTCCAGTGTGGAGTTTACAAAGATCTTTTAAAAAGATGGCACTTCATGAATCTTATCAGGGAGTCTTCTGATTCAAATTCCCAAATCAAGGATGATAGCTGATTTCCACAGACTGGGACCAAAAAGGTAAACAACAGATTATCAAACTATTCCCAGATCTCGTTTACTGCTTTTCAAGCAAGAAATTGTCTGCTTGACTCAGTGCTCGACCAATAGTTGCATAAAAGGCACCCTTCAGCATGTACCTCACCAGGTATTTGCAACAGCTACAGTAGCCGTACAGGTCTCTCACTAAAAGCACGCAGAGTGTAAATAACATGTTCTTTGAGGACTGCCTCAAAGTACTGTTACTGTACTTGGTCTCCTAGAGACTACTGATTGACAATCTGTGCATAACCTCCAAGGCATGCTCTAATCCAGCTTTGATGGATTGGCTGCACATTCACAAAACACACAAAACTAGAATTAAACCTTGTTTGTGATATAAGTGAAACATGTTGGAGAGACAGATATATATCTCAGAGATGACCCCTTCTCTGGAGCAGACCCCCCCCCCCCCCACTCCAATCATGTGAAAGAGGGCTTTCCTAAACCTATTCAAATGCAGTTTAGATCAATGGACAGAAAACTGCAAATTCACCCCCTGGCTTGTCCCTGTGTCCTTTATAGATAAGGACAGCTTATAGATGCACTAAGGCACAAGCATATAGCAAAGCTGTTCTTGTCCATGGGTACTGATAATTGGGAAAATTGGGGCATGTATGGCTTGGCTTAAAAAGACTTTAGGGCCATTAGTCTAGTTACCTCTAAAAATCATATGATCCTATTCCAAATGGCTCCTTGGAACAGTTAATAATACCTCTCCTGAAAGCATGTGGGACCTAGCAGGAACATAGGGAAACAGAAGCTGTTTTAGATTAGCATGATCCAGGCTGTATGGGGATCAAAATATAAGAAAGATCTTAAATAGAGACCTGGCCACAAATGGAAGGTAGTGCAGCTCCTGCAGCAGAGATAATGTTATATATCCAGGAGCTCCTAGTAAGCAATCTTTTTAAGAAATTCTGCAGCTGTACAGCCATAAGACCTCTTAACTGTGCAGAATTTTGTAGAATGTTTAGATTTTTGTTTCACACTTTTTCCTTTCCTCATAAAATTTACAGTTTTTTGTCAAATCATTAAGGAATGAAGCCACTAAATAATGAAGGATATTTGCATTTCAGACTTTGTATCCTTCAGAAAATATATGGTAATGCAAAATATGTTATTTTAGCAACTTTCTAACCTTATAAGAGAAATATTTAAAATCTGGCCTTGATTTTGAGCCTTTACCCACCCATTATTTTTGGCTTTTTCCTGAATTCTTGCACTTAGAGGATGAGAGGTATGACAACCATGCTAGGTCACTATCTGAAAGCCCAAGATATAGGGCATTGCAGTAGTGCAGGCAAGAGGATACAAATGTATGTATCACTTGCAAGGTCTGATGATGAAATGAGGTTACAGATTCAGCCAATATTCTTTAGCTGATAAGATGTCTTGATGACAACTGAGACATGGACCTTCAATATCAGCCTATGGTCAGGAATTTCACCCACCCATGGACCTAAGAAATAAATTCCAGTCTATTCTCTTTGTTTATAATAAGGGCTGAAAATAGAGGAAAATGAGATAGCTGAACAGCAGCATGCACCAGCCTTACCACAGTCTTAAGCGGTTGAGCTTCAGCCAGCTCACAGCCATCCATTAAAGACTGACTCCAGACAACCTTCCTGGGTGGTAGTCTGACACAGACTCCTGAGTGAAAGGGGTAAAAAGCTGGCTGTTACCGTCAACATAAGAATGATAAGGAGCAGTAATAGTGTCTTTATCTGAGCAGAACCAACACCAGTGGCATGATAATATTGTATTTTTGAGGACATGGCAGAAGAAAAAAATACAACATAGGGTCAATATGACTGAAGTAGCAGCTTGAACATAAAGTACAAATGATGAAAAAAGTCACAAGTTACAAAGCATTTCATATAGCAAGAGCACTAGAAACCTAACAAACAGAATCTGCAAACATAATTATTTAATCTAAATGCATTAAGAATGGTTTATTTAGGCATATTTTGATTTGCAGAACATTTAAAAAAAGTTATTTTTTGCTCTAGATAGTGTGTCTTTAAACACTTAAGGGAAATAGTAACGTCTTTCGGCTTTTCCCGGTTAGGGGTCACCACAGCGGAACTCCGGTCCACTAAGGATTGGCAGTTAATTTTTACGGTGCCGAGTTGCCAGCCCGATGCCCAACCTTCAAAGAAGGCATACCCATTCATGCATGTACCTAACTGCATGCCTTTAATGTCATTCAACCGCAGGGAGGACATGCAGACTCCACACAAAAGGCGCTCCAGCCAAGAATCGAACGGGAGAACCTCTTGGTGTGAGGCGACAATGCTAACCGCTGCACCACCGGAAATGATAAATGTTAAAAAATATTGTAGGTTTGAATGATGCTGTGAATTTAAAGAGAAACTTAAATCTAGACCTTTTATTAGACAGTTATTTTTAATATAACTTCTTTATGTTTTGATATGGCATTAATATGTATATTTTTAATGTTGTTTCATTTTTATTGTTTGGCTAGCAATTGTAGAGGTTTCAAATTTAAAAATGTTTAATTGATCTGAATCTTCAGTCTAATGAAGTCATATTGTCCAAGGTCAAGGTATTTACTGTTGTTCTGGGGATTAAGGTGATTGCTTTTGTGCAGCTTCTTTTGCTTTCATGCATTTGTTACAAAGTTTGATGTTTCTTCTGTTCTGAAAGGTATGCTCAGGTATGTATGTGGATTAGCAGTGGGAATATGGATGGGCCTTAGATCAGTAACTGAATTTGAAGAAGCTTTTTTGGGAATGGTAAATGATAACTACTTTTCAAATATTGAAGTACTTCTTTTAAATGCCTGATGTAGTTGTGTTAGAACAGAATGGACTTTACAGTTTCCCTGCATACTGAGTGCAAACTGAGTGAGCTTCCATATTATCATATTCAGCTTGTTGAGGCTGAACTTCCTGATTGCTGCTTTTCACAGAAAACCACTGCCATTGGGATTTCTAAGTGTGCACCAGATGTGATTATTTTGTTTTCATAAATTTCCCTTTTCTAAATTTTGGTCTGACTGTTATGTACAAGTATGGGGGATAAGGAAAAAAAATGCCCATATGAAGGGTTCATGGGTGCTTGCCACTGCAAACAATGTTTACATTTAAAATTTCTATGTTATTTATTTATTTATTTATATTCTGGTTACACGGGTAGAATTCCTTAGGCTGAATTCCCCACCAGTTGTATTCGGTGAGATGGCTCTTTGCCAAGTTGTAACACTGGGAGTCATAGTGGAAGCATTCTTTACATATGTTGATAATTCATAGACAAAGGCTGAGGTTGCTATATAGAAGCTGAATGATTAATTTGTCAGTCTGTAGAGGTATTTGTCCAACATACCCCATCCCTCCCATCCTCACCAAATTTCCTTTATTCATGCTCAGGTCCAGCCCATCTTATAGCAGACAATAAATTTCTGTCTTGATAATTACAGAAGCCACTATAGAATACCTATACAATTTAATTTCCCATTCATAGCTGCCTACTACTTCATTCCTTATTATGATTACTACATTCCTGATCCCCCTCCCTCTTCAACCATTCGGTAAATTTCTCTCTCTCACTTGGTCACTTTTTTATCCACTGAACTGCTATTTGCTATTTAACCTCCAATAATCAAGATCCCCCTCTCTCACACATAAATAGTGTGACATCATATTTTCAGACACACTTCTACTCCACTGCTGAAAGAATTGATGTACTGGATGATACTGGAAACAACTGTAATGAGACTGGAATGAATGTCTTTATCTGTTAATTACCCAAACTTGGGCTGAACAGGTGCCAGTCTCTCTTTTATGGGCCAGGTCTTCTTGTACCTTTCACAATAACATCTGCAAACTGTAGTTCAGTTAAGAATGCTTTATTATATACAGTGGAGGTAGATGTTAACAATGTTTGAATACTGTTTCCAGTAACAGTGTTGATAAACAATAACAGTGCTGATAAATATATCCAAGGTTTCTGCATGTATATTCTGATTCTCCTTAATAATATAAACTGAAACAGTCTTTCATCCTGAATAGTATCATTAATACAGAATATTTGACCTGACTTTGGTACTCAGGCTTGAGTGACTGTACTGCAAAGAGCTTTTGCATATCAGTCCAAAAGCTAACTTAACTGACTCCTCCTCTTCCATGTCTGAAGTAATTCCTAATAATACCAAAACCCTGCAATGTTCCACGTGGCTCTTTAGCCTTGGTTTTCAGGCCTTCTCTTGCATCTGCCTCACAGTGCCTAACTGTCAGTTCTTTATCTAGCATTCCATTGCAAGTACACACATCTTTCCTTTGAGAAAGGATCATTCTGTAGCTTTCCCTTGAGAACTATTATTTCTGTACATCTCTTGCTTAGCCAGCAAGATTATCTTTTCCAGTGGTGGCTGGTGAGTTCAAATTAAAGGAGGGCTGCAGGAGACACCTGAATGGGGTGGGGTCAACTAGAAAGGGCTGGGGTTAACTTCACAGGGCAGAGCTATGATATAGTGGGATCAGCAGTAATCATGCTTACCATTTTAAGTAAAATAACTGCTCAGTCACTATTGCACATGCTGAATAGTCTACCAAATACTAGACTAAATTGCATTTCAGAGCTAATAAGTTATTTAGGTTATGCTATAACAGCACAAATCCTAAACATCTCTAAACAGTAAAAAAAGTGGTTGGTCTTGACTAAATGAAACTATTATGAGTACACATGATATAGTAAACATAGGAGGGCCAGTTTGAAGGAGATTGGAGACTGTAAAGTGGTGACCAGAGAAAGTGTAGTTAGGCAGCATAGGATGGTGGTTTGTAGGATGACGTTGGCGATTAAGAGGAGGAGGAGGAGTGTGAGGACAGCATCAAGGATCAAATGGTGGAAATTGAAAAAGGGTAATTGTGAGGTGGAGTTCAGGGATGAGTTAAGACAGGCACTGGGTGGCAGTGAAGAGTTACCAAATAGCTGGGTAACTACAGCAGAGCTAGTAAGGGAGACGACTAGAAAGGTGCTTGGTATCACATCTGGACAGAGGAAGGATGACAAGGAGACATGGTGGTAGAATGAGGAAGTACAGGAGAGTATACAGAGAAAGAGGTTGGCAAAGAAGAAGTGGGATTGTCAGAGAGATGAAGAAAGTAGACAGGAGTAAAAGGAGATGAGGTGCATGGCAAAGAGAGAGGTGGCGAAGGCTAAGGATAAGGCATATGAAGACTTGTATGAAAGGTCGGACACTAAGGAAGGCGAAAAGGACCTGTACCAATTAGCTAGACAGAGGGACCGAGCTAGGAAAGATGTGCAGCAGGTAAAGGTGATAAAGGATAATGAGGGAAACATACTCACAAGTGAGGAGAGTGTGTTGAAGAGATGGAAAGAGTACTTTGAGGGGTTGATGAATGAACAGAATGAGAGGGAGAGAAGGTTTGATGATGTAGGGATAGTGAATCATGAAGTACAATGGATTAGCAAGGGGGAAGTAAGGATAGCTATGAAGAGAATGAAGAATGGAAAGGCTGTTGGCCCAGATGACATACCTGTGGAAGCTTGGAGGTGTTTAGGTGAAACGGCAGTGGAGTTTTTAACTAGATTGTTTAATTAAATCTTGGAAAGTGAGAGGATGCCTGAGGAATGGAGAAAAAGTGTTTTGGTACCAATTTTTAAGAATAAGGGTGATGTGCAGAGCTGTAGTAACTACAGAGGGATTAAATTGATCAGTCACAGCATGAAGTTGTGGGAAAGAGTAGTGGAAGCAAGGTTAAGAAGGGACGTGATAATTAGTGATCAGCAGTATGGTTTCATGCCTGGAAAGAGCACTACAGATGCGATATTTGCTCTGAGAGTGTTAATGGAAAAGTACAGAGAATGTCAGAAGGAGCTGCATTGTGTTTTTGTAAACTTAGAGAAAGCATATGACAGGGTGCCTAGAGAGGAGTTGTGGTATTCTATGAGGAAGTCAGGAGTGTCAGAGAAGTATGTAAGAGTGGTACAGGATATGTACGAGGGTAGTGTGACAGCGGTGAGGTCTGCAGTGGGAGTGAAGGATGCATTTAAGGTGAAGGTGGGGTTACATCAAGGATCAGCTCTGAGCCCTTTCTTATTTGCAATGGTGATGGACAGGTTGACAAACGAGATCAGACAGGAGTCTCCGTGGACTATGATGTTTGCAGATGACATTGTGATCTGTAGTGAGAGTAGGGAACAGGTGGAGGAGACCCTGGAGAGATGGAGATATGCTCTAGAGAGAAGATGAATGAAGGTCAGCAGGAATAAGACAGAATATATGTGTGTGAATGAGAGGGAGGATAGAGGAATGGTGAGGATGCAAGCAGTAGAGGTGGCAAAGGTGGATGAGTTTAAATACTTGGGGTCAATAGTTCAGAGTAACGGTGAGTGTGGAAGAGAGGTGAAGAAGAGAGTACAGGCAGGATGGAGTGGGTGGAGAAGAGTGTCCGGAGTGATTTGTGACAGACGAGTACCTGTAAGAGTGAAAGGGAAGGTCTACAAGAGGGTAGTGAGACCAGCTATGTTATATGGGTTGGAGACAGTGGCATTGACAAAAAGGCAGGAGTTTGAGCTGGATGTGGCAGAATTAAAGATGTTAAGATTTGCACTGGGTGTGACGAGGGTGGACAGGATTAGGAATAAGTATATTAGAGGGTCAGCCCAGGTTGAAGGTTTGGAGACAAAGCCAGAGAGGTACGATTACATTGGTTTGGACATGTGCTGAGGAGGGATGCTGAGTATATTGGGAAAAAGATGCTAAGGATGAAGCTACCAGGTAACTGGAAAAGAGGAAGGCCTAAGATAAGGTTTATGGATGTGGTGAGAGAGGACATGCAGGTGGTTGGTGTGACAGAGCAAGATGCAGAGGACAGGAAGAAATGGAAACAGGTTATCTGCTGTGGCGACCCCTAACGGGAACAGCTGAAAGAAGATGATGATATTGTACTGTATCAGTTAATCGGCATTTTGTACAATGCCAAGTGAAAAGTAAGGAGATTTGGAAATCCCACTGTACTATCTTAATTTATTATACATAATTCAAGGTCAGTCCAATGCCTAATGTGCCAGTTGTTCTGAAAGGCACTGACACAGGCTTGCATGACAGTTGACTTTACCAAAATACACATTAATCTTGCAAAGCCAGAATTACAACAGTGAAGAGCAGGGCCAATCAACTAATTTCATGCACAAACAGCCCGTCCTCCCCATTACCAAAGAGAAGTATCTGCTTTGATCCTGCCAGAAAGAAATTAATATACCTGCATTAATTTCATTTAGTTGATAGAAACATCAGTCACAACTTGTATGTGCCAGCTCGCCTTACACAAATACACATTTCATTTTATTTATTTTATTTTTGTTTACGTAGGTTTGTCCAACTGTCTTTAGTCAAAAAAATCCTTTTCAGGATATATCTGGGGAGAAAAGCTCAAAAATATTACAAATATTTTTAAGCAGACATTCAGTATATACATTAACAGATATGAAATAGCATACATTAAGAATGATTCATACATTTCTTAATTATTGAAAGTACAGACAACTATTACAGTCTTGCAAAGCCGGAATTACAACAACAGTAAACGGCAAGGCCAGTTGCCTCATTCACACATAGCCATAATCCCTATTGCCTACCCCACCCACAGCATCTGATTTGATCTTGCGAGGTTAAAAGACAAAAAAGGATAAAAGACAACACCGTTATTAATATATGTATTTTTTTTACATAAACAGTAGCAAGAGTTCAGAACTTGTGGTTGATCTTACTTCACTCAAATTCACGTTACTCTTGCAAAGCAAGTCAGAAGTACAGCAGTAAGGCCAGTCATTTCATTCACACATAGTAGGCATAGCTTCCAGCCAAATTGGCTACCCAGCCTACAAGGTTTAAAATAATGAAAAGAGAAGACAATGGTTACATTACTTTATTTCTTTAGCATCACACAGCCAAGAGCTTGCAGATGATCTTACTTCAGTTCACTCACATATTAGTCATGGAAGGCTAAAGTTTCAACAACAAAAGGTAGGTTATTTTAAATGACCTCCCACCTGTAAATGGTTAATCTCCCAGGCCCATGCTTACACTTATCAAGGATATCAGAACTTGTCAGAGATTTGGGATGCATGGCTAGCCTTAAAAAGGCCCTTGTGGTCGTTAGCCTAGTAAACACCTATGAACCTAAAACATCTACATGCCATCCTAATCTATCTTGATTGACCCTGAAATAAGATAGCAGGTTAAAAAAAAAAATTTCATCCACAAGCAGCTCCCAAAACACATTGTGTACCTAGTATCTGTTTGACTCCTGCCAGGATATTTTGTCAGAAAAAAGACATCCATAGTCAAGCGGCCTCCAAAGCACACCACTTCCTTAGTATCTGGTTAACACTGCCAGGATATTATATTAAAAAATAAAGTCATCTACAGCCCCAAAACACACAGACCTCAAGTATATGGTTGAACCTGCCATTGTATTATATTAAAAAAATAAAATCATCAACAGTCCTCAAAACACATTGCTTCCCTAGTGTCTGGTTAACTCTGTCAGGATATTATATTAAAAATAAATAAAGTCATCAACAGCCCCAAAACACACAGACAACTAATATCTGATTGACCCTGCCAGTGTATTATATTAAAAAACGAAAACACATTGCCTCCCTAGTATCTGGTTAACCCTGCCAGGATATTATATTAAAAAAAACAAAGTCATCAACAGCCCCCAACATGCAGACAGCTAGTATATGGTCGACCCTACCAGGAAAAAAGTAAATAGAGAAATTATCTGGTTGACCTTGCCAGGAAAAAAAATAAATACAAAAAGTGTCTGGTTGACCGTGCCAGAAAAAAATGCAGAACGTATATGGCTGGCCCTGCCAGGAAAAAAAAAACAAAAAACTAAAAGCTTAATTAATATTTTTTTTGGGGGGTGGGTTTCACTTAAAATAACCTACCTTGGCTTCTCTCACCTTATTGATTCTGAGTCTCTGACAAATGATTAAACAATTTCCACTTTTTATTTTCTTCAAGAGTCCTCCATCTCTTGCTCTCTCCCTTGTAACTTAACTGTGTCCAGTTAAAGTGAGGGAAGAGAATGCGAGAGTAAAAGGACTAATCAGTAGCCACTTTACGTTCTTATATTAAGTGACAGGCTGTTGACTTAACAATCCAAGCAGCTTCCTATTTCCTGCAGTTAAAACCGCAATGACTTCTGGGCATCTTCATTGATGCTTACAGTTTTCCCAATCCAGGCTGTTTTAAAAACAGTCTGGCTACAAACTCGAGCACACATGCTTGCTGCTCCGAGTTCAGTTTTGCATTGCACACTAGTTTGCAGTTTTAGTTTGAACTGCTACTAGTGTGTAAAAAATAGCAATTAAACTCTTTTTTTTATATGAGAAAGTTGGGGGGCTGCAGCCCAGCAGTCAAGTACCACGAACCACCCTTGATCTTTTCCCTTCATCTGAACTGCCTTTCCCTGAAACTGCATGCATAAATGAAAACACAGATCTGACTCTATATTTTCAGGTCTATTCTATCAGATACCTAAAATGTCTCTTATGTATACAGCAGCATAATACCTTAATAACTATTAAAATAAATGTAATTGACTGATTTCTGATATACAAATATAAACTGACTTGTGCTCAGTCTACCAGCCGCTACTATCACCTCTTCCCATTGCATTATCAAAAACAAGCAGCATCCAGTCAGCTTGGATGGAAAAACAAACACAACCTTGATACAAATATTATTTATACAAAATAGTACCACATCTAATCATGTTTTCTTTTCTCCTAACTCTGCATACCATCTACTACAGTCCACTTAATAAATTGCAATACTATTACCCTCACACTCCCACACTAGCACTCAGTCTAACAACAGCTAACAGTATAACAATAACCCCCCTGATATTCCAATCTAACACTATTGATCTGTTAACTCTAAAATATCTATGAACAGAACAAAACAAATGTCTAAAATTAAACAAACCAGATATATCCAAACCTTATTACAAAAATGTAAACTCCAACAGAAATTTAAACACGAATTTCTTCTAAAATGTGAGGATATTCAACCTAATCCAGGACCTGCCACGCATGATACTATTTTGAGGAATCCTAATACATCTTTCTGAAGTAGCCATATGGGAATAAAAAACATACCATATAAATGTCTGCAGAATAAAATAACAAACCTGCGTAGCTAGATATCTTTGTACTTTCCTGACATAATCACAATAACAGACGTTTGGCTTGAATCACTCAACAAAAGATGAATAAATACTGCCTCCTAGCTATGACATTATCCATAATGACTGTACTTGCAAAAGAGTTGGTGATGTAACCATTGTATGCTCAAAAGTTTTTAACCTCACCAAATACACATACTAAACATAAATGGTGTCAAAGTCCTAGTAGCTACACTTAAAATTAAATCACAAAACTCAGTATATATAGCAACATTGTATATGCCTCTTAGTGTAGACAAATCAGATTCTGAAGACATTATCAAGAATAACTACAAATATATTGCTTGAAAGAATAATCCCAGGTGATTTTAATATCGATTAGCCCAAGTGTACCCAAAACACAGTCCACCATACTGTCAGTCTATTTGGATTACATAGCTAATGCATTTGACCCCAAGGATAGTTAAAAATTAATGGAAAAGAAAACCTTTTGGAATGGATACTAATACAGACCATGACAAAATTTCCCATGTAAGAGTTATGCCTGACACTATTAGTGATCATAAACCCAGTTTTTGACACACGGAAACATACCAAAGTACATAGAAACATCCAATATAATATTGTCAAAAATTCAACCAAATTTAGTAAAGAAAACTTCTTGTCTGTCCTGTAGCATAGCAACTGGGAACCATTAAAAACTATATTTAGATTATGTGGTAACTTGCTTCAACAAAACCTTTCTCTCCATATTAAACTCCCTGGCATTTTAATGCAGGAAAATAATCAAATGAAATCCTGTACCACGGCTTACACCAGATTTAAAAAAGCAAATGCATAAAAGAGGAAAAGCATGGAAAACGGGCATTTAGAATAATCACTAAATGATCTGCAACAACATTGACAAGTATAAAATTCTAAGAACACCAACCAAATGGCTTAATCAAAACTGCTATACTAGTTTACAGAAAAAAAAAACACTGTGAAAGTCTAAAACAGTTTTGGTCAACAGTCAATAAACTTACATAACTTGATCAAAAAGCATAACTCTGCCTCTCACAGGTGAAACAAACTATAACATAGCATGCATGTACTATGTAAATGCTAACTTCCTTAACAATTCCAATACATTCTGTACATCCATTAAATAACATGAATGCGAAAAATACTACCTTCTCAGTTATCACATCTCCTACTACCATGATAAAAAAAACTTATTCAAAAACGTAAACCCTCCTGTCTTGCAGCTGATACCCTACCAGTAGGATATCTCAAATTAGTTGCAGAATCCATTGCATACCCATTATCTATACTCATAAATCCTGCTCTCCAACTCTCCAAGAAGGTATAGTTAATAGACGCTGGAAACAATCCTATGTTATTCCCTTACACAAAGATGGCAAATTGCTAGAACAGTCAAACTATAGACTTATAGCCATTCTGTCACATCTACCTAAAATACTTGAAAATGTGTTCACATACGGTCTATCAACTACCTAAAAGACAGCAGGTTATTTTCCACAAAATAACATGGATTTGGGCAAGACCATAGCAGAGAAACCAAACAACTTTCATAAACTATATTTATGACATACAAAATCTAGGTGAGATGGTTGCATTCTTATCTTTAGAGCTGTCTAAAGCATCTGTTGTAGTTTTACATCCCTATTACTACTTAGACTCAAGAAGCTAAGTCTCACAAACAATCCAATCAACTGGTTTAAAAGTTACCACAGCCACCAGATGCTGTCAGTCAGTGTCAGTTCCACAACAAATAACAGTAAGTGTGTCACAAGGTTCTATATTAGAACCTTTGCTCTTTAATATTTCATGAATACAATGCATACTGTCTCTAACACAGCAAATCTAACCCAGCATGCGGATGACTCAGCACAATGTGCTGCCTCTTCAATCAAACAAGTCCAAAATGAACAACATCCACTTGCAAAAACTGAAAATTGGCTGAAACAATCTAAACTACTCCTAAATCCAGATAAAACAAAATTAATGGTATTTTTGCCTCTAACTCAGGACTCAAATATTGTGACTTAATACTATATCTCAATAATATTAGAACTGAGATGATAACAAAATACAGAGAAAATTAATCTAACAGTACTTTTTCCTCTATCCCGATAATCAGATATTGTGACATAATAATATTATCAGTCAATAATACTAGAAATGAGATGGTGCCAAATACAAAACTACTGGAAACAATAGCAGACCATCGATTAAGATTCAATCAGCATATCCAACATGCAGTTTAAACAACCAGCCACAATCTAGGATTTCTTTATAAAGTGAAACTTTTCCTAACAGAACATGCACGTAACACTATTAGCCAGACCTATCTCTTCTCTAGTCTCCTGCATGCCTCATCAATTTTTACTAGCCTACAGTTCTGTCAGCTAGCTAAACTGGAGTAATCTTATAATAAAATTTTCAATTAATCACATTCACCGAACACATTACTGAGGGGCACTTCACTCCCTTAATTGATTGGAACTGTGGAATCTACAAGCATCCTGGCATTTTTCATATTACGACTGACCACATCATTTTCTATATCCCAGATAAATGTCCTGCCACCATACACTTACTAAACTGGTATACACACACACACACACACACACACACACACACACACACACACACGCAAACACACACACAAAACTGTGCTCACTAAACCAACACTTAGTACTCACTTAACAAATCCAAAAATCATAATGCTGATTGTCTATGAGGAACTCAGTCCCAGCAGATAAAAAAAATATCACATCTTATGTACAATTTAAAATCTCTTTGAAAATATATCTCTCAATCGAATGGTCCTCCACTTGTAACAACCCTATACCTGTTCTTACTTTAAATCTTATCTCACATATAATTTGCAATCCAAATGAAATCATACCTTTCAGTATAATAGTACTGCTCTTGTATGAACTTTAATAGTAACCAGCTCTATCAGTAATTCTCTACCTCATGCAATGAAATCAAACAAATACTGAAAATTCTCACACATTTACTACAGTAACCTTCTGGAAGAAGGTCTCAAGTGAATTTAAGTGTTTGAATAAAATATGCATAGTCCATGTATGCTGTCTGTGTGTTAATATTACAATGGATGTATGTGCATAAACTGTAAAATAATGTTGAATGTTCCATTGATGTGTGTGAATTTTACATGCTGTATATACTATATTCCATCAATGTGTCTGAGTTTAACATGCTGTAAATACTATATAGGGTATGTAACATGGTGATCACATATTAAGTAATATAATCCTGAGTGTTATAGTATACTTTTACTGTTAGCTCATTCAAATGTATGCAATGTGGAACTTTTCTTCCCGGGACTCCTTTGAAATGGGGCTTTGCTCATTCGGACTTTTTAAGTAAACAAAGGCAAATAAATAAATAAATAAATTGGAAGACCTCCAAAATAATTAGCTTTATATCATCTAGGTAGGTATTGTAGGTTTAGTAAAAATAATATCCATCTTGCATGCAAATTGCACTGTTTATGTTGTGAGATTTGACATGATGTAAATAAAAATGTCTCAATAAAAAATAAATACATAAATAAAATGGAAGAAGAAATGTACTTGGATTGGTCTAGGACTTACTGTGCTTTACAGTAAGCACAGCTTATGTCCAAACACTGTGTGGCAAGTGTTAATGCCAAATGGCCATCATATAGGTTTATAGGTTCATAGGTTTATAGGTGACTACTAGGCTAATGGCCCTAAGAGACCTTTTTAAGCCTAGCCATATAGTCCTATATGTAAATGACAATACAGATTATCCAGGGGCATATAGTTGTGTTTAGGTGGCAGAGCATTTACAAGCTGGATCTGTCCAATAGGGGGATAGGTGTAAGTCCAGGGGTATGTTTTCGATTTCCCATCCACTGATCCAGGTTATATTTGAACAGAGTGAGGAATGAACTCTGCTTTACAAGGATGGAAAGCTTATTCCAAAGCAGAGGAAGCCTCCGAGACACATATCTGTCCCTTCAACATGTTTTTTTTTAATGTTACAAATGAGATTTTGGTCCTAGGATCTGGTATTTCTAATGCTGTTCAACTTGTTGATGTACAGTAAGTCCATCAGTACTTGATCAGATGATGCCTTATAAGCCAGGCACAGATCACCTCTCAGTGGTCCCAGCACCAAACCCTGAGGGACTCTTCTGCTGACTGGCCTTTTTGTGGGGGTAGAGTCTCCTATCCTATCCAGCCTCTGTAGGAGACTGAATATAAAGATAAGGCTTTGAGGTGTTCTGAGTATTCCACGAGGCTTATGCATTGTATTCTTTTTGCAAAGAACCACTGTGGACATTCCTATTGTTGTACATGCCTGGTAAGGTACATACCAAAGGCAGCATTGCACTCTATGACTGATTTAATGAGGGCTGAGTACAGCATGATAATGACATCTTAAGCTCGGATGCCATACCCTTTTGCTGATGAGTTGGGTAATATAAAATGATTTCCTTGCAACAGTAAACACATGGTTATCAAAGTCAAGGTCACTTTCTACATGTGTTCCCAAATCACTAACTACTTGATCTACACTTAAGTGTGTATTGTCTTTATAGTAATTCCCAGAGGAGAGAGACTATCCAAAAGATACTATTATGCACTTTCTGGCATTCAGTTTTAGACTATGGCTTTGGCACTGATTATTAGTTTGTGGCAAGCCCTCTTGGAGGATATTAGCATCTTTGGTGGAATCCATAATAGCATGAAACTTTCTGTTGCCTGTAAGTATTGTCAACTAGAGGACTTTAAAGTTAGATTTGACTTCCAAAAATTAGATGTCATAAAGGAGTGGCCCCGGCACTGAGCCCTGAGTGACTCTGCTGGTGACTGGCCTTTTTGTAGGTGTAGATTCCCTTATCCTGACTTCCTGTGTCCTATCTGTGAGCCAGTTTGCTATCCAACCAGAGACATAGGGATTTACTCCTAATTTTTTGAGTTTGTCGACAATACCCAAATGAGGAATAGTGTTGAATGCCTTGGCCAGGTTCAGATAGGCAGTGTGAACCATTTTGCCCTCATCCATAACTTTGAAGACTTTCTCAGAGAAATCCACCAAATTGAGCAGATATGATCTGCCCTTGACATATCCAAACTGTGGTGGATCCAGTTTCAGAAGCTTTACTATGTCTTTATTCATAATATCCATGATAATTTTTTCCATTACCTTACACATGAGACTAATCAGACTTATAGGTCCAAATTACCAGAGAAAGTAGATGGCCTACCCTTGTACATAGGGATAACTTTTGCTAGGCATGAAACCAGTTTGGAGGCTAAGGATGAATATTGACCCTAGAGGGCCAGATATCTCAAGTTTCATGCTATACAGTAGATAACCTGGGATATTACCAAGGCCCATCGGTGCAGTATGCTTTGCTCTGGAGAGCATATTAAGGACCTGTTCATCAGTAATAGCCGAGGGAGTTATGATCAAAGGTATTGCTTGGGAGGTATTGAGGGACAGCAGGGAGAATTTTTGTCATTTGTCAGCTGGTAGGTTTGCTATTTCCTCTGGCTCTGTATAAGTAATTCTGTTTACAATCAGTTCAGCACATTGTTGTGCATTACCTTTGAGGTGACATACAGAGCTAAAAAAGCCTTTTATGGCTGTCTTTTGCCTGTGAGGCTATCTTTACCACAAATTTAGCTTTGGTGGATTTGACAAGACTTCTGAGTTGCATATTTAATTTGACAATTTTTTTTGTCTTACTGGGCATTGCATTTCCTAGTTTTTGCCATGCATTTTTTCTTGTGTTATTTAGTTGGTGATATTCGGATTCCACTAGGGTTAGTTCTGTGCATATTTTGGGTGGGTACAGCTGCCTCAGTGCAGTTGTTTACATGACAGTACAGAATTTCTTTGAACAGTTCTGTACAGGAAACAATATTCATGTGGTTTGGGGGGGTCTTGAAACTTTGCTGGGGTGTCACTCATGTTAAGTAGGTAGTTTGCTTTGGAATAATATCTACACATATGAGGGTTGGATGTGGTGACAGGTTTTAGTTTGACTTCAAAGGAAGGAGAGAACTTTATGATTTGAACTGTCAAGTGAGGATGTAACACTCAGTTAAGTGCAACACTTCCCCATGTTTGTTAGGATCAGGTCAAGGATGTTGGCATCCCGGTACTTTTCCGTTATCGGGGCAACAGTTATAAAATGCTAGCGGTCGGACAGCTGTAAGTGCTGAAGTGGTTGTTTCGAAAGTCCAAGAAACAAACATGAAGCACCCTTTATTTACTGCCTTGTAATGACTCAAACTAAGAAAATGTAAGTAAAAATGGGAGCACTGACTGGTCAAACCGACAACTGTCAGGCTTGTCCTACAACTACCGTCTGCTGTCAACTGCAAGTTAATGGAAAATCAAATTTAACCCTGGCAGGCATACACATTAAGTAGCCTTTTTGGACTTGCTTGTAATGATGGACTAAGTGGCCCTCTGCCACCCAAACGTGTTCTTGAAAAGGTGGATTGATACTGAAGGAAAGAAGTGCTTCTTAACTTGATTTACTTGTATGGTGTAGTGACTGAATCGAAATGGAAGAAGCACCTGAGTCACAAGGAGGACGAGGTGTTGTAGTTAATCTCTGTCATAGCAGGTTGTTAAGAGTGGTGTTTGTGAAGATGGTTAGTAGATTAATGTGAGTGGTGGATGCATGACATAAACAGTGATGCAGGAGAGTGCTAGCTGATAGGGGTGGCGAGGTAACGGATAAAATCGAGAGTGGTGAAATTAAAGAAAAGGGGTAGTGATGTGCCTCATTTTTGACAGCTACGGCACATAGTACTCAACTCTCTCTGATTTTTGGTTTAGAGTTTTGCTCTGTTCTGCCTAAAACTGGTGATTCTGAGAGAAAATGTTAGGGATTACACTTAATAAATAATTTCAGTACTTGGAGTTCTAGCTGTGCGAGTGCTAGCATTTTATAACTGTTGTCCCAATAACGGAAGAGTACCGGCATCCCTAGTGAGTGTATGGACCAGCTAGTCAAGAGCATTTGCATTGACAAAGTTCAGGAATCTCTTGGCATGCACAATGGAAGTTGTGTACATTTCCCAGTTTATTAGTGGGGTAGTTGAAATCACCCAGGACTATAGTGTTGGGTTGAATGCAGAGTGACTCCAGTATATATAGGTATACTTTATAGATGTCCTGAGTCATAGAGGGGGACCTCTAGCTTTCAGTGATATCATATGGGACTTTGCTTATGGTGAGTTTGACATGGAGTAGCTCAAGTGGGTCATACTGCTTGACCAGTCTTGAGGTGTTCATAGGTTCATCGGCATGTACTAGGCTAATGACCACAACGGCCTTTTTAAGTTTAGCCATGCATCCCAAATCTCTGATAAGTTCTGATACCCTTAATAATTGTAAGCAGGGGTTTGGGAGATGAAGCATTTATATGCAGGTGCCTGGGAGATGAACCATTTACAGGCTGCCTGTGTCCATTAGAGACATAAGTACCAAATCAGGGATGAATTTCCTGTTCCCCATCCAATTGTCCAAGTTACACTTGAATTGGGTTAGGGAGTTACTCTGCTTCACATGGATGGGAACCTGTTCCATGGAAGGGGTAGCATCTGGGATGCACATCTGTCTCTCCAACAGGTCCTATGTATGTCACAGGCAAGGTTTAAGTCTTTAGAAAGGGTAATTCTGCTGCTGTTTGTTTTGTGGATATGCAGGAGGTCCATCAGGGTGGGGTCTGCCAATACTTTGTATGTCAAGTATTGATTTCCCCTCAACAATCTGTAAGAGACACACATTAGGGATAGGGCCTCGAGGTGGTCTGCATAGGACATGTTACTTACTCCCTGTATTCTTTTAGTGAGGTATCTCTGTGGATATTCCAATTGTTGGATGTGCTTGGTTAGGTAGATACCAAAGGACATTGTACTCAATGACAGGTCTGATGAATGCTGAATATAGTGGAACATTGATCTCCCTGGACCTTGATGCCATATCTTTGTTTATAGGTTACACAACATAGAATGATTTCCTCACTACTGTAGACACATGATGATCAAAGGCTTAAATACTGTCCATGTCTGTCTCAAAGTCCCTGACTACTTTTAAGGATATGTTGTCAATATGATAGTTACCAGGGGTGGATAACTTCCCAAAGAATACTATTATGCATTTCTTGGCATTTAGTTTTAGTCCATGGCTCTGACTCAAGTTATCTGTCTGTGTCAGCCTTTTCTGGAGACAATTTGTGTCAGTTAGAGGATTCTATGACTGCTCCTAATTTGCAATCATCTGCAAATTTAGTCAGCCAGAGGCTCTTGACATTAGCACTGATTTTAGGGAAGTAAATGCCAAAAAGGAGCAGACTCAGGACCATTCCTTGAGGGGCTCCACTTGCGACTGGCCTCTTTGTAGAGGTGGACTCCCCAATTTTAACTTCTGTCTGTGAGCCAGCTGTCTATCCACTTGATGACATAATGGTTTATACCTAACCTCCTGAATTTGTCAAGAATTCCTGAATCAGGTATGGTGTCAAATGTCTTGGCCAGGTCAAGGTCGTCAGTGTGAACTGTTTTGCCCTCATCTATTACTTTAGTGAACTTCTCAAAGAATTCCACCAGGGTGTGTAGGCATGACCTGCTTTTGACAAAACCAAATTGGGTTGGGTCCAGTGTCTGAAAGTTTCCTGTGTGATTATTGATCATTTCTATGATAATTATTTCCATGCCTTTGCATATGAGGCTAGTGAGACTTATGGGTCTGTAGTTTCCGAGGTCTGTAGATGGTCACCTTTGAGCAGAGGGATGGCTGTTGCTGTCCTCCATTCATGAGGCACACAGCCTGTTTGGAGGCTACAGTTAAATAACAATTCCAAAAGGCTTGAGAGGCCATATTTCACGCTATTTAGAAGGCATCCTGAAATACTGTCTGGGCCCATGGATACAGTGTTCTTGGCTTTAGAGAGAGCATTGAGGACCTGTTCCTTAGTGATAGTTGGGGGGGGGGGTATATTTGATGGTATTTTTGAGGGAAGGTTGAGAGGGAGAGAGGGGTAAAGTAGATCTGAGTTTGTCTGTCAGTAGATTTGCTGTATCTTCTGTCTCAGTTAGGTAGTTTCAAATGAGCTCTGCATACAATTGCGTATAGCCTTTGAGGTTGCAGACATAGTTTAAGAATGCCTTATGGCTGTCCTTGGCATGGGAGGCCAAATTTACCTAAAATTTGGCTTTGGTAAACTTTATTTGTCCTCTGAGTTGTTTGTATAGTTTAATGAGAGAGCTTTTATCCTGATGGGTGATACACCTCTTAATTTTTGCCATGCTTTTCTTCCTTTTGTTATACAGCCTATTGATGTTGTAATTCCATCAGGGTGGCTTGTTTTCTGAGTTAGTTCTGTACTCCTTCCTAGTGAGTACAGCTACCTCTATGCAGCTGCTAACATGCTTGTATAGGGTGCCTGTGAACAGTTCCATGTAGGCAACAGTGTTTTCAGGGTTTATGGGGGCTTTAAACTTTGCTATGTTATCACTTAATAGTAGGAAGTTAGCCTTGGAATAGTTCCTGAGCATTCCATAGTTAGCTGGGGTTCCAAGTTTTATTTTTACTTCAAAGGAGACTGGTCTGACCATACCAGAGAAGATGTTATACTATGGGGTGTATAGCACTCTCCCATATTAGTGAAGACTAGACCCAGTATGTCTGTGCCCCTAGTCGGCATATTGACAATCTGGTCCAGGGAGTTTGTGTTTACAAAATCCAGGAATCTCTATACTTGCATGTTTGGTGATATATATGATTCCCAGTTAAGAGTGGGGTAATTAAAGTCACCCATGATGATGGAATTGGGTTGGATGGTGAGTGTTTCCAACAACCTTAAATATATGTTATGGGTTCCTGGTTCATAGAGGAGGACCTATACCTTTCAAGGAAGTGTTATGGGATTTTGCCTATGGTGATTTGAACATGGAGAAGCTCAAGCACATTGTCCTGTTTGATCAGCCTTGAGGTGTATTTATTTTTTATGTTAATTGTAACACCTCCACCTGTAGACCCTGAATGTGTAGAAGCTGGTCTAAATGTGAGGAAGTCATTATAGTCTTGCACTGCTGGTGTGCTCTCCTCAGCTTTAATCTATGTCTCAGTGACAGCACAGATATCAGCATTTTCTAAGGTGAGGAGAGCATGTAGAGACTGGAGTGTCTTGTTTAGCCTCCTAGCATTGAACAGTAATGCCTTTGATTTGCTATGTGGGCAGTACTTTCAGTTTGGCATTGCCTAAAAAAGGCACCATGACGGATGACAGTGTTTTAGCTAATATTTCAAAAGCCTAGAGGGGAAAGGTGAAGGCCATCCCTGGCAAAGCAGTGTGGTCTTACTGACCATCTCCTTCCATGCTGATCGATAGTGCACCCCTTTAGAATGACACCAGAATTAAGCCAATTATTAAACTCAGTCATCTTCTGTTTGTATTGTGGCATCATCCTTGGAGAAGGTTAAATGTTTTTCAGTGTGAGGCTCATACCAGCCTCAGACACATATTCTAAGAACTTTGTGATGTCTATCTTCATATAGTCTGGGGAGGTACACCTACATGGACTATGAGTGAGTCATACTGGTACTTGTGGTCCAGTGACCTGAATGTGTGCGTGATATGGTGGATTCTGGCCCCTGATAAGCAACTGACCGTGACTTTCTCCTTACTCAGCCTAGTGACAGGGACATCAGTTTATCTCACAATGGAGTCTCCAATGACCAGAATGTTGGATTGTGTAGTGGCTTGCCTTATGGGCTTAAAAGTAGAAGATCCATGAGATGTGGCCATATGTATCGATGTGGATGTTGTTTTGAAAGAGTGCATCTGAGGTTGCTGAGGGTATTTATCATGTGCACTTCTTCCAAGAGGTCTTTGGGGTTTAGAAAGGTTACATTTAAGTGCCAAAGCATATGTGGGTATATGTGTCTGCTTTGAACTGTGTGTGATGGACGTAGGGTGTGTACTACCGAGAACCTGACTGACATTAGGAGCACTTTTATGTGAGAGCTTTGCTTCCACTGACATTGTGTAAATGAATCTCTCACATACCTTATCAGTCTGATTGAGAATTAGCTGGTTGTCAGCAAACATGATGCAATTTCTACATTGCCTTATGATACCCATAACCACCAGACTGGTAACTGAGATAGTGGGAAAGTTCATATGATGATTGCAGTGAGAATCTAAAATAATGAAATGAGTGCCTGGTTTACAACTCTGGAGGGGTATTGCTTGTCACTACAAACTAGTTGCCCTGTGTGCAAATAGACATTGTTGAATATTCAAGGGTGCTTTTACAGGAAAAATCTCAACTCAAGGTATCTACGCATATATAGGGCACTGCCAAACACTTGAGGGGAAACAAATAAGTAGACCCGGATGATTTATGGATGAAGTATTTAGGGAGATATTCTGAAGATAGACAGCAGCTAATCAAGCAGAACTTACTTGAAAGAAAGAATTAGCTTTGCCAAGAATGACGAAAAGAGGGGATTTGCTTGATTTGGCTACTGCCTGGCTACAAATAGTGCCGATCTCACCACAGCTTCACTTTGCTGGGATACAATGCTTCTTTGCTTCTTTTCCTCAACAAAAGCAAAACAGTAACACCAGTCCCAAGATGAGGAGGAGCTACAGGCTCTTTAGTGATCAACAGTCTTGTCCCATATGATGCAAGGGTCTGTAGGTTTGTTGTAGCCTTTTCCTGGTAGATGCCTTGAAGAGCAAGCAGTCCAATCAGAAATACCTGACACAGATGCTCAACTTCCAATTAGAAACATTCAAGAATCAATGCCCTGTGCTCTTTCTCTCACCGGGGGAAAAATATAAGCACACATTCCAAGCTGGCATCTATGAAGCAGTTAGCAGGCTTTCTGGTGATCAGCAGTCTCCAGGAAATAATGTCATATGCTCCTTCTCTTACCAGGAGCAAAACAGAAGCAAAAATCCCAAGATGACTGCTAAGATTCAGCATGTGGGCTCTACAATAATTGGTGGTCTTGGACTAGATGTTGCAGATTTTAAAGGTAAGATGGAAAAATGGGTTAATGTCCTAAGAGCTGCAATGTGCAGTAGGCAGTTCTATATGAAAGAAAGGGTAAACTCAAGCTTTAGCAATCTAAGGAGAGAGAGACACTAATTTTAAAAGAACAAGATAGATTGGAAGGGGGTAGCACTATGTTGGCTCTATGGAATACAGTAGGATGGACAATAAATTTAAATAGCTTAAGGGGAATGGTTTCAGAAAATGATAAATGTGTGCTTACTAACAATAGCTAATGAAAGAGTAGAGGGAAGGAAATATGTGGTCAAATTAATATAAGGGACAGGCAGCTAGAAAGGCAATTCAGTTTAAAAACATAGCACCATGGTGGGAAGGTGAAGGAAAATTTAATTTCTGTGTGACTCACAAGAGACAGCTGTGGTCTCCTTCCTGGTTTAAATATGCAATTGAAAGCAGAATATAGATAAAACACAGTGTAAAGGAATTGTACCATAATATACAAAATAGAAGAAGGCAATGAAGCAATACAAAATACAAAAAACAAAACAAAAATAAACTAACCTTTCCCTCACAGTAATGTATAGCAGGGTCTGAGTAAGCTTTTCAAGTTAAGCCTAGGAATCTGTGACAGTTTTGGATGAATATTGAGACACCTCCACCTTTTGTCCCTTCCTCTGCAGTAGCTGGTATAGTGGAAGCCATTATAGCTTTGCATTGCTAGGGTGCTATCTGTGGCTTTAAGCCATGTCCTCATAACTACAGAGATGTCTACATTCTCAAGGGTAAGAGGATTGATTGGAGGGGAGTTTTCTGTTTGAACTCATGGCATTGAGCAGTAATAGTGGTGCAGCAGTTAGCATTGTTGCCTCACAGCAAGGGGCTCTCTGAGTCAATTCTCAGCTGGAGCACCATCTGTGTGGAGTCTGCATGTCCTCCCTGTGGTTGAATGAATTTTAAAGACATGCAGTAGGTGCATGCGTGTGTGTGTGTGTGTGTGTGTGTGTGTGTGTGTGTGCGTGCGTGCGTGCATGTGTGTGTGTGTGTGTGTGTGTGTGTGTGTGTGTGTGTGTGTGTGTGTGTGTGTGTGTGTGTGTGTGTATGTGTGTATTTACATCTTCTGTGAAGGTTGGGCACCGGACTGGCAACTTGACACTGTAAAATCTCCACTGCCAATCAATCTGTGGACTGATGATCTGCTGTGGTTACCCCTAACTGGGAAAAGCCAAAAAACCTTCAGGTTGTGCTATGCTGGAATGTTTTATCAGGCTGGCTTTGCCTAAAAATGCACTATGGGAATAGACAAAGTTTTTGTCAACATTTGACAGACTAAAGGGAACAAGTGCAGACTATCTTCGGTGAAGCAGTGTGGTCTGTCAACCACATCCTCCTATGCTAACAAATATTGTACCTCATTTGAATAGCACAAAAAAAAACTAAGCTGCTGATGAATACAAACTCATCTACTGATGACTTTTCTACTTCTAATGTCCCTACCCTTTTCCATTTTTGCCCACAGTCTACAACATTATTATGTCTTTTACATGTACAATTCATGCGCTTCTGTGTGCAGACATCTATACCTGCTGAGGATACAATGTAATGCTGTGTGACCCATCAGTTCTGACAACTTATTCCTTGGCTTTTGCAAGAAGTCACTCCTAGTACCTCAGTCTCCTTGTATTCTTTCTCCTAAAGTAGGGAATCTGAAAGTGGTCACTCAACCCTCCCCTTGGGCTAGTTACTAGCAGCCTTGGGCCTGTGAAATGAATTTGTGTTATTGTACCTCTGATGCCTTATGATACTGCTATAGCAGCCAACATGATGCATGTAGTTTGGTTAACCTTCTATAAATCATTCTTTCTATTATATGTATGCAAATGCTTGTAGCACTACTATTATCTTACCCTGGGATGAGCTTATAATTGGCCTTTTGTGATCTATGCTCTTCTACCCCAGTCAACAAAATCTAAATAAAAAAAAATAATAAAATAATACAGGTGCTGCCATGCATTACACTGCCTGATAGATTTTGTGGAGGATCTGAAGAAGAACATTATGAATGTCCTTTTATAAAACAATCGTATTTGAGGATGAGGTCCAGCAAACAATAAAGTGGATTTAAAAATCATGTGCATTGCGACAAAACTGAATGTGGAATTTGCACTTAGTTTACACAGTTCTGAGAAGCTTTCTGGTGGCTATTGGGTATTCTTGTCGTTTTTCACATAAAATAATGATTTTATGTGAAAATTGGACAGCCTGTTGCCCATCTGAATATTCAGCTGTGATGGGCATTCACATGTCATGCGTGGTACAGGGCGGAAGCTTTTCTATCTTGGCTTCTGCCTATCCTCTTAGGAAAAACAGTTATTTTTTGGTTCTCTACAGCTTTTTCACATACTCATTTGCTCTGTTAGCTATGGGTTCTAGCAGGAAATGTAGCATGATGTAAATGGCAGTTGGCAGCAGTAATATTTAATGAACACAGTTTCACAAATTTGTGTAGTCATTAAATATTACTTACTTATGAGTGGCCAGTCCCTACCTTTGAATCTGGTATTACTTTTTTTCCCCATGTGACTTGGTTTCTGAAAAGCAATGGTAGCCCCTACCTCATTACATCACTATGCTAGGCGTGACAATGTGGGTCCATTCAGACGTGCAAGTAGCATTCAGAAAGCATACTGCAATATCCATGCTAGAAAAATAATTTTGAAAATAAAATTTTAAAATAGCTTCAGGAAATTGCAGTACCGGAATCCCAAATGTAAGGAGATAATAACTGTTCTGGATGTTACCAAGGTAAGCAATACTGTTGCACATGATCTTTAAGAAAGGGGATAATTTTCATCTGTATAAAATATCTATCATCTGCCACACTGAGAGTGCAACACTAACTATGTGTTCTAGAAACCAACAGTTTTGTTTTTTCTCTGAGGAGGTAACAGTGGTAGATTTACCACAAACCAGCCCTTCTGAGGATGTGGATACACCTTTGGATGCAGAGTAGGGACCTTCATAATGGTAACTCATTCTGCTGGTATATCTGTCATTGCATTTTCATTTCTGTCTTCTCAGCCCCACAAGTGGACGGCCAGTGTTCCCTTTTACCTACTGTATGACAGCAAATAATAGGAGATAAATGAATGTTAAGAGGTAATTCTGAAGTGATGTCTTCTGCAACTGTTACTAGAACAATCATTAGTCTCTGTTCTTACAAGTTAAGCAACCCAGAGGGCCAGGTACAGTTAAAACTCCAGGGAAGCACATATCAATCTGTTTCCAAGATGGTTTCAGAGATATTATCTTACTCAAACTTCTTTTTTTAATTCCAGTGAAAACCAAGGACCATGAGTGCAGGTTATCTGAATTCTGCTTTTGTATTCTGTTGTACTCTTCCATTCCTAGAGAGTTTCATCTTTGTTCTGTGGACATGCAGTACATATACTTGGACATAAAAATCCAGACTTTTCATTGCAAATTCTTTAGCTTTGTGGTTAACAATGACCATGTCATTTTCAGAGCAGTCAAGTACAGCTGTTTCCATGACACCTAGTGGGCTACATCCAAGGAATCTACTGAAAGAGATGGCTGCCCTGTCCCAAATCTACTCATACATGATTGTGACGGATACTTCTCTGATGGCATGGGAGCACAGTAGACCACCTGCAGGCCCAGGTTCTGTGATGCCATATTTTAGCTTCTTAGAGATCAGAATGAGCGTAATTGCAGTGGTGGGATGTAAAATGTTCTCAGAGTGGAATATGGCTAATAATAACTGTGAATGTGTGGTGCATTAACAGAATGGGAGATACTTAAAGGTTTAGCCTTCAACCATCAAAATGGGTAATCTGGAAGTAAACTATTAGGTCATAGTCAAAATATTTAAATAGTGGTACTGGCTGAAAGAACGTGTGATGAAAAATCCTTAAAAGGGGTTTCCCCTTTCACCCAGCTTGGAGTGATCTTGGAGTTGAATATATTAAGTGGAAGTGTAGGAGGCACAACTTTCTGCTGGGATGGTTGCTGTGGGAGTTCTTTGTCCTCCAAAGGAATGTTATCCTGACTACATTGCCTGGAGTAATTTTTTCTTGGGTTCATAGGTGAATACTAGGCTAGCTGCCCCAAAGGATCATTTTAAGCTTAGCCAATAACATAAGGTCAGAATCAAACCTTAGGCCCTGTGTCTATCAGTTGAAGACCTTAACCATTATGCCAATACTATTTATAAATCACCATGCATTTCACACAACTAGTAAATTAGTCAATTAGAAGGCTTTCTCAGTTGTCATTTCAGTCAGATTCAAAAGTGTGAGATGGATAATGAGACTGTTTGGTCTTCCTCCAGTACTGAGATCCCATAGGATGTGTCTGTTTCCATCCCAGGAAAATACAAATTATTACTTGTTCTTGTTTACATTAACTGATGAAGTGCTAGTGAGACTCCCTTTCTGTATCAGTGGGGATGGTCCTCATCTGCTAATCTTTCCATTTCTTCCAGTCATTTAGGTACAGCTTTTTAAAGCCAGGTGGGATAAAATACAGTTTTTATAAGCCCTTTTGATCCAGAAATGTTTTCCTGTTATAATGTCTGACAGTTCTTCCTTGCAGTACCTCTGCCCAAGGCTCCAGTACCATTAACCGCAGTGCAGGAATTAGAGCTACATCCCAGTCCAGGATTCTAGAACTTGTATGTATGACTAATATGCCCGATGTCTCATTAGTAATAGCGTACCATCTGGACTTCCTTTAATGTGACAATGGCATTTTGGAGACTGCCAAGAAAACTTCCTAGAGGAAAACATGTCAGGCAAAGTTGATGGATTACATCTATAGGGCAGTAAACCAAGGATGGGATTATCCCCTTCTCTTCCTCGCCTTTCTTCTTTTCTCCCCTTTCTTGATTTTGGCATATTCCAGACTTCTCTCCAAAATCAGAATTTCCATGTATTCTATAAAGGTTCATATTTTAGTAAAAAGCATTTTTTTATTTAGGATGGGACAAAGTCCTTCATCAGAGCAGAACTAGATAAATGTTTCTTAAGAGAAACATTACACTCTGACTATATCTGACAGAAAACCCAGTATGAAATCAATCTTCTTGAAGACTGGGGGTTCCTTCTTGAAGACTTAAAGAAAGTTCCATGTCTGTCCACCTATATCCCCACTGGAAATAAAGGCTAGGAGGCAAACATTAAGGTCACTGTACTGCAGGTTAAGAGATTTTTTTTTTCTAATTGATGTCATAACTGCTACTCCCACCCCGGGTCAGTCATAAAATGCAATGCATTCAGTGCAGAAAGCATGAGTGTGTATCCATACATTTGTGTTCTCCCACACTTCTCCACCTTTTTGCAAACTGTTGGCCCCACAGCTTCATCATAGGTGGAGATGTTGCCAGGTAGTGTGAAAAGCCAAATGCACTCCCTGAGAACAGGGGAGTCAACAAATCCTCCTTCCATTCTGGCCAATAATTTGGCACTCTGCAAGTTTACTCTAGTTAACTTAGGTAACTTTGTTACCCTAGAACACTGTCACAAATGGTAATTCCTGCTATACCATGAGATGTCTAGAATCGTATTTTTTGATAGAGAAGTTGATAATGCTCCCTCAGTCAGAGTCAGCATCTTTTTACGTTCTCAAGTAGGTGTCAATTGCTAAACATTTCTTTATTCCTAGGTTTGAAGTGATATACAACTTTAAGTTTGCTCACTTGCCTTTTTTTCATTTAAGTAGAAAAAAAGCTGAGAAAATCTTTTGCAGTTTCTTGTTTCCATCGTGCAAGGCAAAGTGATCAGAATTATTAAATAGGAACTTACTGAGACTTCGAAGATGGCTGTGAACTGATCAACCACTTAATTTCAGTTTTCTTAGTATGAAAAGAGAAACTAGAAAATAAGCAGCCAGAAAAACTGTCAGCTTATTCAAAATCCAGTTTTTGGCTAGTAAGTGCACTGCCTGGATGCATACAAAGACAACATTTGGAGAACATGAAAGGAAATCAACCTGAAAATGTAAAGATAAATCACTGGCTGAGAAGAATCCTGCAGCTGTTTAGCAAAAACAGTTCAAGATTTAGCTTTGGACAAGAGATGGCTTCCAGTAATTTAGAGGAAGAGCTAAAGTAAATGTGCTCAGAGTTGATGAAAATAAATGAAACATTGATGGAATATATCAACTCAAATAACGAAAGACTGGAAAAATCGAAGAAGCTTTAGCTAGTTATTCAAATGAATTAATAAAACTGCAAAATCAGAAGTTGAAATGCAGAAAAGACAGTCTGAGTATAAAGCTTCTCAAGAAGAGCTGTTTTGGAAACAGAGTTAGAAGACAGACTGCACAGAGAAAACAGGAGATTTTCTGACGTACCAGAGAAACTGGAAGGAGCAGTCTGTTACTTTTATGAAAGCACAACTAAGCAGCTGAACTGGTATTCCACAACAGGGATTTGTTAACTGAGAGGGCACATCAAGTGTATGCTCTAAACCTGGGCATGAGAAAGCAGCTATGAGCTATATTAGTAAATATGCAATCATACCAGCAGAAATAGTTGATCCTGACAAACTGTGGAAGAAGGGAAAAGTATTAAAATTGCTAAGAACTGAGTGCATGTGGAAAATGATTAATGACTGTACACCAGGCAGAGCAAAAGCAAATTTATCCCAGCAATCTGAGAATGTTGAGAGGCAGGTGTGAGATTCAAACTGCTGTATCTAGCTTTTTTCAGAGTATTTTTTTCCTGGAGGATCAAATACATTTTTTGATGCAGAACAGGTTAAGGAGGAAATAAAAAAGTCTATCCAACAAAACAAGCAGAAGGGGACTCTGCTTCTCATTCTTCTGACAATAAAGACCATAAAACCTTTTCCAATGTTCCAATGGAAAATGCTTGAGAGACAGAAAAAAAACATAACAGTTAGATAGAAGAATCAGGAGTACCTTGAATTTAAAACAGAGTCTGGTGATGGGAGATGGAGATGATAAAGAAGAAGACCCACAATACTGAAATTATTTAATAATTGGGAAATTATAAAGCATAAATCACTTTTGCAAAATAGGGCTTTGCAAAAAAAGGTAGCTGACAAAACACTGGACCTTTGTTGACTTTGTTACACATGTGGGTGGATTGTACAGCATATACCTAATATTATGTCACTAATATTTAGAAGGACAGTAACGGAAACAAAGATGTAACTGTAAATAAAACATTTTTCTTGCTATTATTGTCTGTATAAAACATTTCAATATAAAAAACGGATGTATTGTAAAACAGTTTTGTATAATGTGCAGTCAGGGGTATTTTAAATGTAAAGGGAGTCTTTTCATTGACATGTATATGCTAAAGATATTAAGATAAACAAGTACCTTTTTTAGTTGAAAATATAGGCTTTATAGTATAACAAAAAAATAAATGCTGGATAGAAGCAAGTTTAAGTTAGTATAATGCTGTGATCTTGGGTTGCTGGGGTGTGGGTGGGGAATGAAAGTGTGCTGATTATATGGAGAATTAAGATAATGCTTTTCATTGTTTTTTACAAGGAAGGATATCTAGATTAATGTCTTTGGCTTTGGCTATAAACAAGTTTTTTTGCAAACAAATAGGCTTGTAAAAATAAGACAAGATGAATACCATGAGAAATTTTCTTGCATCTGGATAAATATTATCTTGATTTTTCTATTATCAAATGCTCTTCACTGAGAGACAAAAATGTCTACAGCTGAAGGCAATTGGTTAGGGAAATGCAGCTGAGGGCAGTTGGTTAGGAAAATTCTGTACATTCTAATCCGAGTGAAATTAACAAAGATTCTTTCATGCATCTGGAAAGCATGAGAGTTCTTAGCATTCTTTGCTGATGGAAATGCAAAATTTAAAGGTACAATGGCTAGCAGTTTAATGAGAAATAAAGTTTGAAATTATGGAAAGTGAATAAGAGATAGCAGCTTCCCCAGCAACTTTAATGCATTTAATAGAGCAGTGCACAACTACATTTTATTTAAAGACAGCCAATGCAATTTTTCTTGGGACTAAAAGTTAATGTTTCATGAAAGCAAGCAAGCTGTTTTTCACATCTGGGAGGGGAAGAGAAATAAGGAAAGAACAGAGAACAATTAGTGCAACAGGGAACACAGGCTACAACAAGTGCTTTAGCAAGGGGAGCATTAATTTTAGATTAGGTTATGCTTGTAGATGCAGCTGTGGATTTGGGACAATTGTTCTTATCTGAGAAGTTAAATTTCATTTGTTGAAAATGTACATAGTTTTGAGTGCTTCCTCTAATTTCTTAATAAATGGAAGTGTTCTGAAAATGTACTCCATTTTTGTTTGAGGGTATGTTAAAGCAAAATGTCTTGAAATATGTGACATAGGTTCAAACTGAGATGAAAAGAAAAAAACTACATAAAAATTCAGCCTGAAAAGGATTATTGTGTACACATAAGACAAAAGTTGGAAATATGCATTAAGAACTGTCATGTACAATAGTTGGGAACAACAGCATTTTATCATAATGGATACTCTATCCATATATTCTTGGAGTGTAAATTGCCTTGCAGGTATAGATGAAAAGGAAAGAGTATTGCATTATGTCAAGAAATGCAAAGTGAAATTAGCAATTCTGTAGAAAACACACTTGAAAGGAAATGAGCAATCTGACTTCGACAAAAAAAGGATTTCAGAATTCAGAAGAATACTAGAGACGAAGGAAAGGGGGAATGAAAATAGCAATTGGTAGAGGGACTACAATATTTATTTATTTATTTTTATTTATCCTTTATTGACTGTATTAGTCCCACTAGGCTAGTAGCCTCTTTTCAGGGAAGATGCAAGGTGTTATTTATACTACTGGGGGAAATTTGACCAGAGCACTGGGGAATTTGTACTCTTTTCAATAGGTGCTGTGAGATCTTTTAGATCCACTTGAGCTACCGCCAAGTCAAGCAGATGGGGCCTTGGTTTAATGTCTCATCCAAAGGATGACACACTCAGGAATGCAGCACTCCCTTAGGCTCCACTGCAGTGTCAGCAATAGATCTACTTGGTGTGGGAAAAGAACACACAGTCTTCTGCAAGAAAGGTGAATGTTCTTCATGTTGCACAACAGATGCTGGTATAATAGCGATAGAAGAGAAAAAAATACTGGTAGATTTGTGGTAGTAAGTGGATATTGGTAAGGGGAGGAGGATCATGCGGGCATGTATTTATATTCCTCCAAAAACTGCTCTTATAGATCTTATGAAAATGTTTGGAGAAGTAATCAGCTTTCAGCAGGGATTATTGCTTATATGTGGGGACTGGAACTTGATTTGCAATACTGAGGATATATCGGGGGACATAGAAGGGAAAATATAACAAAAGAGGGATAGAGTTCTGAATAAATTTATAACAATATTTGGTATGGAAGACAGGAATTCAGTGGTAGAAACTTGAATAGAATTTACATATCATTCCCCAAGGTACAATAACTGAGCTATACAGGATAAAAATTATAGTACACAAGTACATGTACATTTAATTGAAAGCTTTGAAACACATCCAATTATTATTTCAGATCATGCACAGATAAAAACTTAAATGAAAATCTAATGAAGTAAAAATGAAACACTGGCACCTTCTTACTTACCTGTTGAAAAGAGAGGAATTTAAGGAACGAGTAGTGGAAATTACTCGAGATTTATTATGTAAGATAGAAATTTCATCAGAAAGGATAGCTAGTGAGTGAGATGAAATGAAAATAGAAGTTAAAAGTAAGGTAGATATAAAAGAGAGTTATGGCTAAGAATTAATAGGAATTATTTAGAGGGGACTGACAAAGGTTAAATTATCGCAGAATAAGGACAGTCTCCCAGAATAAAAAGAGAAACAACTGCAGAGTGCTAGAGTGAAAATAATGGAGTATTTAGATAAGATACACAAGTTTAGAAATATTGCTGTTAAGCACTTTATAAGCACTTACATGAGTGCATGGATCATGCTATCCCAAACAGAAACAAGACACTATCCACCAAAAAAAGGAAGCCAATCTGGTGGTCCCCTGCCATAAACAAACTGTACAACAGAAGGAAGAAACTGTTGCAAAAGACAGTAAAATCCCATGAGTGGAGGAGCTCCCTGGTCAGCCTCAGTAAGAAGCTGTGATCCCTGATAAAATCCTCCAAAGCTAGTTACGAAAACAAAATCGCCACTGATTCTAAAGACAACCACAAAGCATTCTATAGCTATGTCAAGAATTTCAGTGGCAACACTCAGATCTGCTCTGAGTTACAGCACAATGGCACTAAATATACAGCCCCAACTGATATTGCCAACATCCTGGCAGATAGGTTCAGTGCTAACTTTATCCCCCTCTTACCCCCTAAAGAGCCCATCTCTATATCGGAAGAATGCAACGTTCCTGTAATCACGGCTGCACAGGTAAAAACCACACTCTCCAAAGCCAAGAACACAATGTCCATGGAACCAGACAACATCCCAGGCTGTGTTCTATATGAACTACAGAACGAACTGGCACCCCACCTAAGTACCATGCTCAATCATAGCCTCACCTCAAGCTTTGTGTCCATTGAATGGCGCACAGCGATGGTTATCCCACTCCACAAGGGGGGAGCCACCACAGACCCTGGGAACTACCACCACATTAGCCTGACGAGCCTGGTCTGCAAGGCCATGGAACGTATCATCATGGAACTTATAAACAAAGACATTGGTAATTTCCAAACTCTGGACCCCACCCAGTTCGGGTTTGTAAAAGACAGATCATGTCTACTAAACCTGATAGACTTCTTTGAAGCAGTCACCAAAGCCGTAGACAAGGGTAAGGTGGTTCACACAGATTATCTAAACCTTGCCAAGGCTTTTGACACCATCCCCCACTCTGGAATTATAGATAAACTCACTAAACTAGGTATAAATACCTGTGTCGCAAGATGGGTTGCCAACTGGCTCACTGACAGAACCCATACTGTGAAAGTAGCAGACTCCAAATCTGACTTCAGACTAGTGACAAGTGGAGTACCACAGGGTTCAGTCCTGGGTCCTCTCCTGTTTGATTTCTACTTCTCTGAAGTACAGGCTAACACAGAATGTCTTTGGCTAATGAAGTTCGCAGATGACTGCAAACTAGGAGCTATAATCGAAACTCCTAACAATGTGGACATCCTACAAAAAGGCCTCACTGAGACAGATGCCTGGTGTCAAAGCCATGGCCTCAAGCTCAATGCCAAAAAGTGCATTGTCATCCCCTTTGGTAAAAACTCTGTACCCATGAACTACAACATAGGTGGTAGTATACTTAACACCAAAAGTGTGATAAGAGACCTTGGGACACAGGTGGACAGTAGTCTCTCCTTTGATAATCACACCACCACAGTAGTCAGGAAATCCTTCTATGTGGCACACCTCATCACAAAAGGTTTCTCATCCAGGAAAAAAGAGGTCATGGTTCGCCTCTACTCATCACTCATTAGACCCATTATAGAGTACAACGTCCCAATTGGTATGTACCTCAC
This sequence comes from Protopterus annectens, assembly GCF_019279795.1. Lineage (NCBI taxonomy): Eukaryota > Metazoa > Chordata > Ceratodontiformes > Protopteridae > Protopterus > Protopterus annectens. The sequence continues at coordinate 122,730,119 of NC_056733.1, read as the reverse complement.
AAGACATCTACAACAACTGGAAAGGCCGCATAAATATCTCACAAAGAGGATTACCAACCTCAAACAGATGCCCTACGCAGACGATCTCAAAAAACTCCAGCTTGGGTTGGGAGGGTGGCCTATTGGTTAAGGTGTTTGCCTTACAAACACAAGGTGCAGGGTTTGAGTCTCACAAGGGATAATTGACTATGCTTAAAAAAGGCTCACAAGAGCAGTTAGCTTAGTACTAATCTATGAATCTATGAATTTACTCAGTCGCATATCGCCTACTCAGAGGTGATATCTGCCTAACATACAAAGCTATGTCAAACCCAGAGCTGTTGGAAATGCTCCACTTAAAGAAATCCCAATCCCTCCAAGCTACACGCTCTAGGGACCTAAACCTTGTCACCACAATAAATAGAACATGCCAGAGGGATAGATTTCTGTCCCATAGACTTCTCATACTCTGGAATAAACTACCTATCTATATCAAACAAAGCTCCTCATTAGCACTCTTCAAGAAAAATCTTGATGATTGGATGGAAAATAGGAAATTGACCCTGGGGATCACCTCTGTGGCTCTGCTCGACAGTGGCACAGGAAAATAATTTTTGTGGGTGGCAAAAGCTAGGGTACCTTTTTGGCTGGGCTTGTATAGGCCTCAGGGCTGATAGCCTAGTACCTACCTATGGACCTATGAACCTATGAACTGATGGTCTTCTTGTGGAAATTTGGAAGATTGTAAGGAAGAAAGAGTTAAAGATCTGGAAGATTTTGCCTAATAGCATTTTAAAAGAGGGTGGGGAGCACCATCAACCAGCTTCTTGGAAAGAAAACTGCAGTGGCTGTATTACCCAAGGATGGTAGAGATCCATCAGACTCAGAGTCATATAGACCCATTTCAATTTTAAACCATGGTTATAAAGGGTTTAAATCTATATTAACTAAAAGAATGGTAAGGATATTGCCAAAATGGATAGATATGGATCATTTTGGTATTGTGGAGGTGAGGTAAACATTTGACAACATTAATATAACAATAATGATCCAAAGAGAAGCAGAATGTAAGAAAATACCGCTGTTGCTGGTGGGTTTTGATGCAGAGAAAGCATTCAATAGAATAAGCTGAGATTTTATGAGTAGGGCAATGGAAGCATTTGCTTTCCCTGATACAATAATAAGGTTAATTAGGAGGCTATATGAAGTATCGAAGGCAAGAATTAAAGTGGTAGGATTCCTCTCCAATAAGTTATGTTTGAAAAGGGGAGCCAGGTAGGAGTGTTCTCCTTCTCTTTGTTATTTGCTTTATATTTAGAGCCATTGGCAAAGAAAATAAGGGGGTTAGAAATTCAAGCTTATAATTGGCATGGTAATCAGGAAAAGTTGGCTTTATTTGCAGATGATGGTATTCTGTCTTTTCATAAATACAGAAAATGACATCTTGGTGTTGTGGAACATTTTGGGACAGTTTCATGTCTTTTGAGGATATAGAATTAATAAAGTTAAACCAAAGGCTATAGCCACAAATGATATACCCAGTCACAAACTGGTTCAGCAATACCCATATTTATTTGGACATGATAAGATAATGTACTTAGGAGTATAGATTAACAAGACATCTGCTGTGGCAGCTATGGACATGTGGGAAGAGACCAAACAAAGGATAATACAAAAACAGAAAAGATGGAAGAGCTTCTTTATAGGTATGAATATTGAGATACAAGCAGTGCAAAATGTTTTGTTCATTTAGTTTTATATACAGGACAGGGATATTTTTATCAACTAGAGAAGCTGTGGGTAATAATTAATAAAAAGTTGAAGGAAGATGGTAAGAGATAAATTGAATAAATTGATCTTCCCAATAGAACAAGGAGGTTTAGTGTTACCTGACTTGAAGGGATATTTTAGAGATAAAGAGTTAAGGCATAACACAAACAGAAGGTTATAATTCAAAACGGAATGGGGTGATGATGAAGCAGGGGGGGAGTTCAAGAAATAAGGAAAGAGTAGAATTTTGGATGCAGATCCTTAAGGAGAATAATAACAACCATGCAGAATATTATATTTTTAAAGTTGCAGAAAGTAATCTAAGAACAAAGTCAACATGAGAATGGAGAAAGGAGATTTAATCAATATGAGTGGATGCAGGAAGGGCTGCAGAAAATAGGCAAGCTGGGTCTGGAATTTATTGGAAAAAACAGGCTAAGGAATTAAGGTATTGACAGCAAGTAACTAGAGAGTGAAAGGTAATAGAGTGTGATGAGGCCAAAAATAAGTTTGGACTGCAGGTTAGAGTATGCATTCTATGCTAGGGTCTGATGTCAGAGTATAGGCAAAGAGAAGGAGAAAGGGATAGGGAACTCTAATTGAAAGATCTGTTCTGGTAGATTTTTTGCCGACTCAAGAAGAGAACTAATGTTAAAAAGTATAATTAGTAGGACATATAAAAAATTGCACAATAGCTATAAGAATCAATCACTGGAAGTTAGAAAAGACTGGGAAGAGAGACTGGAAAAGCAATTAACAAGTGAACAATGGGAGGATATGTGTATGGCTCCCAAGTATGGTCTAAAGCCCAGAAGGTTTCGAAGTTTTGCTTGGAAGTGTTTCCATAGGTATTTTTATACACCAAGCAGACTTCAAGTATTTTTTTCTTATGTGGACAGCAAATACTGGAGGTGTGATGAGGTAGAAAGAGGTAAGTAGAAATATATTTTTGGAGAGTATAATGAGTTAGCAGTTTTTAAAAATTCCATACAGAGCATTCTGTCAGAAATATTGGAGGAGCAAATGGCTGTAACTAAGGAAATGATTCTTTTGAGTTGGGACGAGGGATCTGAATTGCCTAGACATGGTAAGCATTTAATAAGTTTAATTCTGTTGGCTGCCAAAAAGTAAATTACTAGAAAATGGAAATCAAAATCTAATCCAATTGTATTTCATGTGCTGAATATTGAAAAAGAGACAAAATAAATGGAAGAAGGATCTTTAGAAAAGGGAAGGAGCAAATTATATAACAATAAATAGAATTTGTGGGAACAATACATGGAGAATAATGTTTAGAAGGAGGAGGAGGAGAAGTGAGTTTTAAGGGAAGCAAGAATTGAGCAATTTATGTAATGTTGGACAGAAAGAAAGTTATTATAAAGAAAGCAAACATAATGTATAATGTATAGAGATGAAAAAATGTTAATATGGTTTGTTTTATTTTCTATTAATGTGTGTATGTGCTCGTGTCTTAAGTGATAATTTAATAAAGGTGTTCTAAAAATATAGGAACCTACTAAATGGATTAAATACATTATTTTATGCCATGGTTACCAGAAGAAATGAATCTTGGGAGCAGATGCATTTTCAGAGAAGATGAAAGCCAGGCTTACTGCTCTTTTGGAGAATATTTCTATAGAGGACATAAGGTGCTGCGAGTTGTTCTGTACTTTTCACACTTATCAAGCACTACATGACGACCTAAATTTTAAAGACCAGAGTTACATTGGAAGTAGTCCCATATATAGGGCATTGCAATAGTTTGACCTGAAGGAAACCAAGGCATGTACCACTACTAGAAGATCTACTGGTAGGATAAGGTGCTTAGTAAGTGGAGTATTCCTCAGGTGAAAACAAAAGGACTTGACAACAGCAAACACCTAGTCCTTATGGGTAAGCCAGTTAGCCATAATTACCTCCAAATTCCACACCTTTAATGTAGATTACACTTTGTCACCACTGTAGATAGCATTAGGGGACAATACTGATGCAGATGAATTCTGGACAGTGGCACGTATGGCCATGGAAACTATTTTACAATGCTGAGCTTTAACTGATTATTGACCTCCAGTTGTGGAAGTTTTCTAAGTCTGTAGTTAGCTTATTTATGGCGGTTGTAGATTCAAGAAAGAAGGTGAGGTACAATTATGTGTCATCAGTATGACAATGATATACCAAGCCTCTCACTGAAATAACATCTCCTAATGGAAGCATGTGCATGGCAAATAACAGAGGATCCAGAATGTATCCCTGTGTCATATTGGTGATTACTGATCTCTTGCCATAAAAAGATAATTGAAGACCCAACTAAGGGACATCTCCATACTGTACCTAGGTCAAAAAACAGACTGGAATGTACCTTAGCTGTTACTTCCATGTAAACACAAATTCAGCTGCATATATTTGACCTTCTCAGGAACTTTACCAACTAAGAGGAGATTGAGGTATTTCTGTAATGATCCTGATGATTGGGCTCCAAACTGGCCTTCATTGGGACTGCATTAGCCAAGGCCTCCTACAGAATAAGTAAAAGAACTCCCTCCATAAAACAAAATATGGTGATCTGGTTTACAAAATGGAACCAGAGCATCCAGACATGATATAACAAGACTTGATGGACAAGGATCCAATCTATTAGTGGTAGCATACATTCTGGAAATAACAGTAACAAATTTAACATAATTAGCAATAGTAAACTCAGACCAATTCCAAGGTGGCAAGCACTTTCTAAAACTACAAAATGTCCCTGAGAGTTCACCAGTTTACAAAACTGAAAGAAGCCTTGGGCTTACTTGTACCTGGCAGTATTTCAGAGCTGATCATTAACATTTATTACAATGATCTCAAGCAGAAGTCAGTTTCTTACACCCTTTTATAGCAATTAGAGATCTTCTTCTCCTTTCGGCTTTTCCCGGTTAGGGGTCACCACAGCAGATCAGTTGTCCTCTCATGATTGGCAGTGAATTTTTTATGATGTCGAGTTGCCAGCCCGATGCCCAACCTTCCACGGAAGGCACATACACACTCACGCACTCATGCCTAGGGCCATTTTAAAGTATCCAATCCACCTACAGCATGTCTTTGGAATGTGGGAGGAAACTGGAGCACCCGGAGGAAACCCACGCGACCACAGAGAGGACATGCAGACTCTGCACAGTAGGCACCCCAGCTGAGGATCGAATCGGAGAACCTCTTGCTGTGAGGCGGCAACGCTAACCACTGCACCACCACGGCCGCCCCTTTTATAGCAATCAGTGTTACACCTGAAAAACCTGTAATTGCTTTTTTCCCTACTGCCCCCAACATGTAAACTTACCTTTTTCTGCACTTTGGAAGGTAGCCAGATCACTGGGTGAAACAGAAGTTGATCAGGGTTCTTTGGTTTTCCCACAAATAATCTGAAGTCCCGTCTAATTACAAAAATAAGAAAAAAATTAGAAAACTCTCAAAACTACTAAGAAAAAGTAACTACTAAACACATTAAGCTTTGTTTCTGTACAATGGAGCTGATACTTTCAGAGTTCCTGTCTAGCAGCTGAGACATGCAGAACAGATGTCAGCAAAAAAGAGATCATAGGTGCATAGGTTCATAGGTAGTTACTAAGGCATGCAGGCCAGGGTACCCTTGAAGATCCCAGCCCAATTGGCTGATTAGCCTGAGCACAGTCTGGTTAAGTGACTTGCTCAGATGCACATGGCAGGCAAATGGATGCTAAGGGAATCAAATCTTGAACAATAGGAAGCAACTCATTAACAGCTCATAACCTTAATCCCCTGCACTAACTGTTACACTCAGTCAGCACTGAATGGATGAATAAATAAACCACTTTTAAAATAAATCAAATGTATACTATATAAACCTCATTGTTGTGGTTTATATATCACTGAGTGGGTGCACTGGAAGAAAGGAACTGAAAGGTCAACATTTTACCGTCCCATAGTGAGAGATAGTGGGGTGCAACTTCTGCAAATTAAGCTAACCTTGAGGGACATGGGAATAACTGTTTATGGGAAATGTCTCGGGGGGAGGTTGACATAATGGTTAAAGTGTTTACCTTACAGACACAAGGTGCAGGGTTTGATTCTCACTTGGGGTAATTGGCTAGGCTTAAAAATGACCCACAAGGACAGTTAGCCTAGTACTAAACTATGAACCTATGAACCTATGCAGGTGGCATTATCCCTTCACATACCTATCAACCTGGAGACTCTGGACAAAGGCCCATGAAAAGTAGGTACAATTGGCCAAAAATCTGGATGCTGATTAACATAACATTTGCATACATAATCATATAACCCCACCCACTCCAGTGGGACCGTGGGATACCAACATGAAGATTGAAGTCACTAAATAATAATAAATAATGTCAGACATTTGAATTTCAGACTTTATGTCCCTTAGAAAATATATAATAATGCAACACCTGTTATTCTAGCAACTATCTGAGTTTATAGAAGCAATATTTAAAATTTGCCCCTATTTTTGGGCCTTTGTCCCACCATTATTTTTGGCTTTGTCCAGATTTCTTGCTCTGAGAGATTGTGAGGTATGGCTGAGGATAATTTAAGCACAATAAATAACACTGATTCTGTTATGCAATGGGTAAAATAGTGTCTAAATAAAATAACACAAGAAAGGATATGAGGTGTCATATCTGACCCAGCCAAGGTACCAGCCACTGTGACTGGCCCTCTCCTCATTAGGATCTTTTTTTTTTTTTTTTTTTTTTTTTTTACATTAAAGTAGGACAGCAACTCTGTAAGGCTCATAGTACAATTACACCTTTAAATGGCATTAACGTGCAGCACCAATGGCTGGACAGGGCTTATACCTGAGATAATGAGAGCAGTCTTGCTTTCAACATATAAATGCAACATCCCTAGCTCTGGAAAAGCACAAATTAGTTTAACATACTAAAGAACATAGTAACCATTGTGGATAATAGGCTCATTTCAACCATGTCTCAGGTGTGGTTAAACATGCAAGGTTGCCCACATGACACTTAAAAGTATGCATATCTTCTGCAGGAAAGTAAATGTTCTTCTGTATGCCACACTAGTCCTCCCTGTAATTGAAATTAATACTAAATTATGGAGCATTAATGCTAAATGTAGTTCAATTTGAGAAAAGTATAGAAATTCACAGCAAGAAAAATATGAAATTTAGAAAACCCGAGCTAGTACTGCAAATTACCCCCTATTTCTTACCGCAACACAATGACAAACCCAAACCTGTATGAAAATATATACCTAGGGTATTGAGCAGAAGTAGCATAAAATAAGACAAACAAGCTTATATTCTAGACTGGCATTAACTAAGGGGGAAAACAGGTACCATGATGTGGAATTTAACTCCCTTTGTTATTGAAGTCTTCAAAATACCCATGAGGATTAGAATGGGCCTAAAAGAGATTATGGCAGTCAGACTGTTGTGCTTGCAGATGGTCTATTGTGATCACTGTACTACCACTGAAAAACAACTAAATAAACAAATAAACTAGTCCAAGGCCATTAGGTTGCAAATTTGAAATCACAAACTCTGGACATCAGTATATTTTTCAAAAAAGAAAAGATAAAAACTTGAAATCACAACCTCCAAACATGACAAATACTAACAAAAACAAATAATGAATCCAAGGCAAGCACACAGTGACATCAAAAATGCATTAGCATAGTACAAAAAGGTGCCGTATTGACACTTCAAAACTAACATATTGTGAACGCAAAAAAAAAAAAAAATAGGAAACATCATGTAAGCAAAACACAAAGACAATTAGCATTGCAACATAGTCAAAACTACTATAACACAATGCGACTGTAAAAAAAAGCAGTAGCTGCAATATACAAATGTAATACATAAAGGGAGTCAGTGCTATAATTATACCAAAAATTAAAAACTTACAAATTGTGCATTTTACAGCTATTCAAGCAAAACACCTATATAATTGACACTAGCATATATTCATTTTTAAATCTTTACAATGTGAAAAAATAGAGGAACTTTAGCTCACTAATCTCATATTTAAAATAGAGAAGTCATGATGAAATCAAAGGAGGTCACAAAAAACAAATTTGGTTTGCTCTGTTACTGTATTGTCATTGTTTCCCCAGGAACACTATTTAAGTTCATAACCCTACCTTAAACGGTCTGCTATGCTGTGGTGTATACTTCAAGGTCCACAATGCTTGGACCAGGTTAACCAGCTGCTCAGTGACTTCCCCCTTTTCCTGCTGAGGGCTCCTTGGGATAAACACTCCATTGGATTTCATCTGGTCATCATCACTGTCTTTAAACTGCTCCAACACTAAATATTCCACAAGCAACTCAGTATTGATGAGGCATTGCAAGATGGCATTGATGATGCAGGTGTTGCCATGGTTCTTCAATCATGCTACCTCAGGAACTCTATCCCCAAGGCATGATAGGAACATCTCAGGTGATCCACTCAGGTCAGACCAGACAGACGATCTCCCTCCCATAGACCTAAAGCTTTTGAAACCTGCTGTTGTCTTTTTCATTGTCCATTGCATGTTCCTCAGTGCCAAAATGGGATAAGGTGGACAGAGTTTTGAGAGCCCTTCTTATAAAATTGCCCACTGAACTCACAGAACCCCTCCTGAAGAGTTTCTTGCCAGAAGACCTTTTTTTATGCTGTCTGTCTTGGACATCATGACTACATTCCATGGACAGCATTCCCCAGGATTTAGCAGCTATACAAAGGACCCGACCCTCAGAGTGGAGACAGACCCCCCTCTCCAGCCCCATACTCAAGTCAAACCCTTCCACTAATTTCCCTTTACATACTACAGCCACCCCAATTGAAGTGCGAGGGCTGCTGTAGCTTGACTGTGACTTCTTTGAGCTCATTTCCATTTGAGAGATCTCAGATGGCTGCAGGTAGCACTGGAGTTAGTTGCAGTTAGTGTGCGTCACTTTCACTTTCTCATATGGTGCTGTTTTTTTTTTTAAGTTAGTTTGGGATAATGTACTTTTTCCTTCCAGTAACACAGTCATTTTAAATACCATGGATAATTTCAGCATCACCCATTAAGGTTTCTCCTCACTGGGGTTGCCACCTTTTCATATGCCAAAAGTGGGGTAACATACCTCTCACAACAACTATCAACGTCAGACTCACCACGCATGGTTTGAAACTGCCGCCTCAGTTTCTGAGTCTGACAGGCAGTCAGGCAGTGCCTCATGAAGCTGATGTCATCACACATGCCTCTGCACATTGATGATGTTGCAGGATATGCTGGAGCTGCTGGATGGCATCAGCCATAACTTAAAACTGTAAATAAAAAAATAAATTAAAAAATCAAGAATTGAAAGGGCCATTCGAAAATTCATGGCACCCCATTATTTTGACCTCAAAACCAGTAAATACTGAGGAATTCATTACAGTTGAGATATATGCCCCATTCATATCACAAAATATGGATCTCATTCAAGGAAAACAATCTTTCTGTCAGAATGGTATGAGAATTTATTTGCTTCTTTGCTTATGTGTTCTACTATAAAATCCTACTTGTTAGTCCTGTTTAGCACTACCAGTTTGCTTTTCTCTGTAACAGTGCCATTGTGAGGTATCCATTTCCCCAATCTGTTAGTTTACTTTTGTTCAGTTTTGCCCTGGGAAAAAGACAGACTAAACAATTTACATCTGTCCTTTCTAGGTATTCTGCTCAGTTCTTAATCATTCCCAGCCAAGATAGTTGGTTGGAGTTCAACTAGTTAATTAATTAATTAATTAATTAATTCATTACATCTGTTTACTGGGGAAGTCCAACAGAGCAAAAGTCCATTTTCAGGGGATGCCCAGAGTAAAAGGCCTCCAAAAGATACATATAACACATGAAAGAGGTGTGTCATACATTACAAGTCAACATTTACATTTCTAGAGATTTACAAGATAGATAATATGTAAAAGGATAGGTAGAGAAGCATTTATAACCTTTTGCAGATAGCTCACAGAGTGAAGAAGAAAGAGAAGGGAAAGTAGGAAATTAGAATTTATGGGTGAATGAGACAGGAAAGAGAGAGAATTAAGATAGATTTTGTTAGAAGATGGTTGATATTAAATAATAGGCAAGAAGAAAGGAATAGGGGAATCTTAAGTGAAAGACCTACTCTGGTAAAATTTTTAAATGGGTGCTGTTAAAAAGGGATAATAAGAAGGGCTTATAATATATTGCATGGTAACTATAAGAGTCAGTCAAAGCAGGTTAGAAAAGTTTGATAAGACAGACTGGAAAAGCAATTTACAAGAGAACAATTGGAGGAAGTATGAATGACTCCCAAGTATGCAACAAAGTCTGGAAGGCTTAGGATTCTTGATGGAAAAACATAGGTATTTTTATATCCCAAGCAAACTTTAAAGAATTTTTTCACAGGTAGATATCAAATATTAGAGGAGTGATGGAAAAGAAAGAGGTAACTGACAATATATATTTTAGGAGTATAATGAGTTGGCAGTTTTTAAAAATTCCCTACAGAGTACTCTATCAGAAATATTGTGTAAGCAAATAGCTGTAAATCAGGAAATTATTCTTTTCAACTGGGATATAAGATCTGAATTGCCTAGACTTAGTAAGGCTTTGATAAGTTTAATTCTCTTGGCTGAGAAAAAAGCAATTTTTAAAAAAATGAAAATCAAAGTATAAACAAATTGTATTTGAAGTATTGACTATTGAATAAAGTGAAAAATGAACTGAAAGAGGAATGTTTAGAAAAGAAAAGCACATTTCATAGAAATAAATGGAAATTGTGGGAACAATACCTGTGGAATAGTGTTCAGGAGAAGAAGGAGGAGTGAAGTTTTAGGGAAGGCAGGAATTCAGTAGTTTATATGATAACTGGACTCATTATAGCTACAAGGAAAATAATAGATATGTGATATATTATTTATGCAAATGGAAAAAAAATTCATATGGTTTGCCTATGTCTGAAGTGATAATTTAATAAAGGTGCTTTAAAAAATGAAAAAAAAAAAGATTGCTAAGGCAAGGATAGTGGATAGGTTGACAGTTTGAGAGGGAGGCATATAACATAGAAAGTGAGAAGTAAAAAGTTGGCTAGAAGCATAAGGAAAAGTTGCAATAAAATGTGAGGTGCATTTTGTGTCATGTACAGGAACAATTCCAGTTTGTCAGTAAACGAGTCTTCAGTCTATTGACAAATTTAGTTTGGCTGTATTTATCTTTAAGGTCTCTGGGAATGGAAAACCATTTTTACATGCACAGAGAAGTGTAAATCTCCATGGTAATTACTGGATCTGGGTATATGTATCAGATTGTGGCTTACAGATCTGAGGGATCTAGAAGGAATGCATTTTGAAAGGACAAATGAGAGTGTAAGGTACTTGCTAGTTTGTGAATTAAATTATACATGATTTTTAGCTGATTATGTGTTAAGATGAATATCAATTCCAACCAGTTTAGGTAATAAAGTGCTGTACAGTGATGTGTTTTGCCTGGCATTTTATCGGCAAATTTCGCAATTTTATTAAATGTCTTTTCAAGTTTGACTAGATGGCTTTTGGAAATATTGATTAATATGGCTGAGGAATTGAGGAGTGTTCAAAGAAGTAATTTCGGTGCAGTGTGTCTTCATCCAGTGTTTTCTTTTATATAAATGCATGTCTGCCTATCTCTTAGGTGATAATTAAATAAAGGTGTTAAAAATAAAAAAAAAATGGTATTCTACATAATTTGCAATGTCAGCATTGTTCCAGCTTTAAAGATAAATCAATATGCAAAATATTCAGCAAAATGGAACAAAGCAGTTTTGAGAATGGCCAACTAATTATCTCTAAGAGACCTAGATAAGTAAAAATGTAGAGCATTTTAAGCAGGCAGAACCACTAGAGCATTGGATACCAGAACAAGGAACATTCTGCAGCAATAAAAAACAATCAAAATATGTGTACTGTTTAGACACTGATCTCAAACTGCTGCAAGGTGTGCATTCATTTTTGCTGGAACAGAAAGATTATATCTGAATACAATTTGAAAGAAATCTATTAAGTAGAAAAGAAAATTCATGTGTATATAAATTATGAACTTTCCAGTTAACTGGCTTAAAGGAATTGGTTCAGTTGAAACAATGTTTATATAAATGGTAAAACATGCTTTAGGGATTAGATTACTGAATAAGTTTATGGTTTAAAAAATAAATTTAAAATATAAATTAAAATACAAAGGAACACATGATTAGATATATGTTAATCAATCATTTTAATGTTTAAGCCAGGTTAAATGAAAACAAAATGTATTGAACATGATAGTATGAATCAGTTCCAAGATGTTACTTATATTACATATTTTTATAGATTAAAACTTGCCAGAAAAATAACGTCAGTGATCACCATTCACTGAAACATAAAAATAACCTGTGCTATGCACCAATAGCACAGATCAGAAGGGAATTTTTATTTATTTATTTATTTTTTTTGCAGGAGGGAAAGCCCCCCTGCACTTTCTACATAAGGGACAAGCCCCTCACATCACTAAAATTACAGAACCAACCTCATTAGACACAAAGCAGTGGGAAATGAAGAAATTCTCTTGACTGAGACATGGTATACATTGATGGTGAGTACTATGGCTGTGCAAGTCTGTAATGTTTTCTACACATTTAGATAAACAACTACAAAGGTTTAGAGAAAAGGTGGAGGTATCTCAGTCTTTGTCCTGAAGAGACTTATATCAACGCTGGACAAGCAGCATGATGCATTAGACATTCTTCATGTCTAACTCACCACTAATAAAATCCATTGCCACATTCTAATTAGTTATAGAACTCTATGAGTCAAGACAGCCATAGTGCCTATTTACAGGAACTGGAGTCACTCAGCATTAAACCCAGTACCATTTTCCTGGGTGATTTTAACCACAGAACTATAGACTGTGAAGCCTATATCACTACTAGTGTGCTTGAATAAAGATTCCTGGACTTTGTTAATACAAATGCTTCAGAACAACTAGTTGGATTACTCACTACAGGAAACAACATCCTGAACCTCAACCTTTCTAACATGGGAGAATTTCACTCCATCCCTTGTGTATCATCATCATCATCATCATCATCATTATCATCACTTGTCAAGTCAGACCAGAAAGCTGTTAAAATAGAAACCCCAGACCTCAGTTGTCCCTGGTACCTTTAGAAATATCTGCAAGGCAAACTTCTTAGTTTTGTGCGACACCCTGCAAGTTTTCAATCCACCCAAAAAACAGAAAATTCCACTGAGTATACAGAAATGTACACTACTATTCTATATCAACATGTGGACAATTCCATAGAAGCAGCTGTATTCTGCAGGATCAAGCGCAGAGCAAACCCCAAGAACAAACCTCCCTGTTGTAACTAGAATATCAACAAGTTTACAACAAAAGAAAGGGAATTAAGACCACAATGAAGAAGAGTAACACCAAGCAAACCACAGCCCCCATCATTAAAATAAATAAGCATCTCAGGAGCTTAATTAAAACTACCAAAGTCAAGTTTCAAGCAAAAATAGTCACCCAAGCAAAGGATAACAGCAAGGCCTTTTTTAGCTATGTTCACAGTCTCAAGAGCTCGACATAATAATCAGCTGCTCTGATTGTGAAAGATACCACCTACACTGAAGCTGAAGATATAGAGGAGTATAGTGTTATGTACAGTTTGTGACTTGAACAGCACTAACAGGTTACTGGAAAATCAGTGTAGAAAATGACAGGTATAGTTTTAACAGGACAGCTTACAAGATAGAAGGCAATGAGTGCTCCAAACACAGGTAATAACTTTAGGCCCTTAGGATGAACAATGAGTTATCATGGGCTGTTGGTGAGAATAGGAAGGGTGTTCAGCTCAAAAAGAGAAACTATTTGCAGATAAAGAAATTCAAGAAGGAATACACATTCCTCTGTTTGCCATTTTACACACTGGCAAACAAAGAAATGTGCATATAAGCACAAAGATATTAGGTAAACCAGCATGACGTGAGAGAACATATGCAGTTCTACCTATGTCATCTTATAGAAGGCAAGATCAGTACTACCTGTAAAACAAATAGAAGCTCAGACAAGTACTTTCTCAGGGAACATAAAGAAGGGTGGGTAAGCATACCTGAAAGAAAGTACAGAAGGTCAGATCAGTACTATATGAGGGAACATATGAAAGACCAAAAAATTACTACCTGAGAGCACGAGAAAATTTGGACTAGTGCTACCTGAGAGAACACATGGAAGGCTGGATCAGCACTACCTGTGAGAACATAAAGAAGGGCAGGTCAGCACTACCTGAGGGAACATACAGAAGGGCAGAGCAGTACTACCTTAGGGAATATATAGAGGAGAAGAAAATTACTACATAAGAGAACAAAAGAAAGGGTGGATTAGTACTACCTGAGAGAACATACAGAATGGTAGACCAGTGCTTCCTGAGAGAACACATGGAACAGTGGACCAGTTCTACCTGAAGGAACCTATACAAGGGCAGAGCAGTACTACATGAAAGAACCTTTTGAATAGTGAACAAGTATTACATTAGAAAACACAAGGAACGATACATGCAAGGAACGACAGACCAGTGCTACTTAAGAGAACCTGTGTTTGATCAACTGCTACTGGAGTCAAACAAGGATCTGATGGTGGTTCAGAATGCAGGGAGGTTTTGAGACATCCAGATGTTTTTTTCTCTGTATAATTAATGAGCTGCCATACTCATGGTGGGCCTGGCCTGATGAAAAAGGGCTGCAAATCCACATAACAGGCCTCTCTAATACAATACTCGATGAGTCCACACTCATATGAACAAAATACAGCCTGGCACATCTCCAAAACATTGTTTAGGAAGCTTTGACAGCCACTGAAACATGGTTTTGTAACTCATAAATTTTGCTGAACCCCCGCCCAAAAAAAAAACTAATTCTTTTTCTCCACAAATCCCTCTCTCATGAAAAAACAAAAAATAAAATCCTCTTTCTTAACAATATCACCTTCTCATAGCAAATTATTAGAGATGATAGTGGATAGATAATCTTAAATTCATCCTGCATATACAAAATTGCATAAAAAAAAATCACCAAAAACTAGGGATGATTTACAATGCCAAAAACTTTTTCATCAATGTAACTAAAACTACACCTGCCACTACTTAACTCCTCCCCTCACTACTTTATGGTGCTTCTATTCCTTACTAACCTGCAGGCATCACAAAAAGCAAAACTTAAACAATGCTATAATAAATTGGCTAAATTTGCAGCAGCTACCCCTTTCATAGCCTACCTCTGTACAGCACTAAAAAGTCTAAATTGGTTAGAGCTATTCCATTAACTAACACATACACAGCTTCAAACCACCTATAAAATTATGCAGTATACACCTGCTTGTCCAATGCTAAATACCATTCTACACAATTATATTCCCAATTGGTCATTATGATCCTGTGATCAAAAACTCCTGTCTATCCACAAACCCAGTCATCCCAGTCTTTTAAGCCATTCTGAAAGGCTTTCTAGCCAAACTCTGGCTCTGTTCTTGCTCATTCCCAGGATAAACTATATACCTAAATATGAACTAGTACCTATTCATACCTTACTCCTCCTTACTCCCCCTTCTTCACTCACTTCCTTACTTTAATCAGTCATTCTCCTCTGACACTCTATCTAAATATCACAATGAAGAGCTCCTGCAAGTATGGCAAGTGCACGGCCCCAGAATATACAAATGCAATCAAAAAACAACAGGTCAGCACACACAGCTTGTTTGTGCTGGCTTGTTTTTTTGATTGCACTCTATCTAAATATGCCATAACCATGTTTTTTCTCCCACTTCATATTGTAGTTGTTGTTTGTATGACACTAACTTACTCTTAATTCCTCTAAGCTGGCTATCATTGTCATGTAACTTCTATATATTCTTAACCAATGTTTTTATATTGTGTCTAATTTGATATAATTGTTTAAACTGTAGATTTTTAAATTTGTATTGTATTATTTTTGAAGACTGTAAAATTATTGTTCTTAAAATGTTTTTATAATACTTTGGTGCTTTTTTCCCAGGCCTCTGCTGAAAATGGGGACTACTCAGTCAAACTTTCCTGAAAATGAAATGTCAGTAAATAAATGTGGGTTGTTTTTCTTTACTGAGTCCAAATATAATGCCTCCCTTCTCCAGAAAGCTCAGAGAAAAGAGTACAAAAAGTATAACATAAATCAGTGAATTGCTCAATATACCAAATTCATTGCAAACACTGCACTGCAATGTATTAGGGGGAAATGTAAAAAAATAACAGTTCTGAATTCCTTCATAACAGAGGACAAAGCAGCACATTTCCATAAGTAAAGTAAAATGGGAAGCTGAACCAAGCAACTAAAAATGTAAGTACATACTATGATGTTTTGTAGACAGCTTTCTCCCTCAGTATCATGCGTCTCTCATTGACTGCATATTCTAAATTTGAAACTGGATAACCTCAGGGGAAAGTGAAATATATGTTTTTTTTATAGGTTCATAGGTAGGTTCATAGGTAGGTACTAGGCTATTGGCCCGAGGGCTGACATAAGCCTAGCCAACAAGGTTCCCTGGCTTATGCCATCCAAGAAAGTTATTTGCCTGTGCCACTGTTGAGCAGAGACACAGAAGTGATCCCCGGGGTGTATTTCTTATTTCCCATCCACTCATCAAGATTTTTCTTGAAGAGTGCTAATGAAAAACTTTGCTTTACATAGATGGGTAGCCTACTCCAGAGTATGTGAAGTCTCTGGGATAGGAATCTATCCCTCCAGCATGTCCTGTTTATTGTGGTGACAAGGTTTACATCCCTAGAGCATGTAGCTCAGAGGGATTGGGATTTCTTTAGGTGTAGCATGTCCAACAGCTCTGGGTTTGACATAGCTTTATATGTTAGGCAGAGATCACCTTGGAGTAGACGATATGCTATGGAGTAAAGCTGGAGTTTTTTGAGACGGTCAGTGTAGGGCATTTGTTTGAGGCCAGTAATCCTCTTTGTGAAGTACTTCTGTGGCCTTTCCAGCTGCTGCAGATGTCTTGTGAAGTACATTCCAAAAGGGGTGTTGTACTATATAATGGGTCTAATGAGTGTTAAGTAGAGGGGAACAATGACCTCTTTTTTCCTGGATGCGAACGCTTTTATGATGAGGTGTGCCACGTAGAAGGACTTCCTGACTACTGTGGCGATGTGACTATCAAAGGAGAGACTACTGTCCACCTGGGTCCCAAGGTCTTTTATCACACATTCGGTGTTAAGTAGATTGCTGCCTATGTGATAGTTCATAGGTACAGAGTTTTTACCAAAGGGGATGACACTGCACTTTTTGGCATTGAGCCTGAGGCCATGGCTCTGACACCAGGACTCTGTCTCAGCAAGGCCCTTCTGTAGGATGCCCACATCATTTGGGGACTTGACTATGTTTCCTAGTTTGCAGTCATCTGCAAACATCATTAGCCAGAGGACCTCTGTGTTAGCGAAGTAGATACCAAACAAGAGAGGTCCCAGGACTGAACCCTGTGGTACTCCACTTGTCACTAGTTTGAGGTCAGATTTGGAGTCTGCAACTTTTACAGTGTGGGTTCTGTCAGTGAGCTAGTTGGCAACTCATCTTATGACGTAGGGATTTATACTTAGTTTAGTGAGTTTAGCTATAATTCCAGAATGGGGGATGGTGTAGATAGCCTTGGTGAGGTCAAGATAGGCTGTGTGAACCACCTTACCCTCATCTATGGCTTTGGTGACTGCCTCAAAGAAGTCGATCAGATTCAGGAGGCATAATCTGCCTTTCACAAATCCAAACTGAGTGGGATCCAGAGTTTGGAGGTTACCAATGTCTTTGTTTATGAGTTCCATGATGATACGTTCCATGGCCTTGCAGACCAAGCTCATCAGAACAAGTATATTTCAATTTGTCCAGGTTAAAATGCATGTCCTATACAAAAATTACTCTTATTAATGTAGTAAAATTCAGTTTTTTAAATGTACTTTATTTGCACCTTTTTTTCTTATTCAGTGTTTGCTACTATTTATTTATTTATTTATTTACTTACTTTTGGGGAGGGTTTCTTCCCAGGGCTCTACCATAATGGGTCTTCCCAGCTGGACATTCCAAATTAAATGTAAATAACCAGAAAATAAATGCATTAGCAAAATTGTTATGGGGGCTCGGTGTACCCCCCCATTGTAAACCCATGACCAAATTCTGTGGTATTCTCTGCCTAAATAATTTTGATGTTTGATTTACAGCTGCCATTTATTTAACCATGTTGCATTTTTAATTAGACATATTGGTAGTCAAAGAAAGCATCTAATTTAAGGAAACTTGAAAATTCTGGGGAATTAAATGTTCAAGCTTTCAGTCATTTGCTCTTCTCATTTTGGGGTTTTACTATATAGTAGACCTGCTTTTCATCTGGGATGGAGATAGTTTTAATACGGTTGCATGTACTATTAGATAAAGGAAATGGAAACAAAGTTAGAGAATTCAGAAATCCAAAGGAAAGGGTGGGCAGAGAGAATTTTGCGAGATGAATGGCTGAGCTAAGATTACCAGCAGCAAAGACAGAGTACATTTCATGCCATCCTGAATGGTCTTGAACTCCACACCCATCCAAGCACAAGAGACCTACCACTATTGCTCTGTTTAATACTGATTGGTGTCAGGTTAAGGATAATTAAAATATGAAGAAAAAATATAAAATAAAGTAAAGAATAAAAGAGAAAGAAAGAACGCAAGAAAATTATGGAAAATGTGTATGGATCAAGAAAGAAAATCACCTAGAAATGTTTAAATATTGCTATCACCTTGGTCAGTTTTGCTACTGGTCATTAGAAGGCTGTACTCAAACTACTAGTGATCAGCTTGATTTAGAAAATATGAACAGAAGGAGAGGATAAGAAGTTTGAAGAAAAAGTTGAAAGGTAATATAAGCAACTTAAGCAGAAGGTTGGAGACTAATGTGTACTTACTGTAAGTGGAGACTCAAACGTTTCACCTAAGATCTATCAATAGGTGAAGGTGCTAATGGTCCACATAAACAGGATATATTATCTACTGGCTTGGAGCTTAAACTGACCAAAGGACTGTGGAGCAGAGGATTTAGTATAAAGGGTTACTCACTCAAAAGATTTTGATATAACTATTAATAGTTTGAATATCAAGATATCATGGAGAGGCAGAGATAAACACAAGGAATAGTAGAGATAATATCTTCCACTGGGTTATCATACACAGACTTAGATATGTTCATTACCTCTGCCTTAAGAGACAAGACCGTACAAAAGATAACAAAACTGAATTTAATGTAATGCACCTTATACTTTCCATAATAACTCTACTAAATGGTAAATAAACCTGAAGTTCAAAACTAAACTGTAAATTCAGTTAGACAAGCAGTATCAGAGGTCTAACTCTTCTGCTGTACCTCATTAGCTTAGTAAAGCAGATGATTAGTTATCTTTGATAGGATTTTCCTGACTGGTTTCACATAAAACACTGAAGAACACCACAATGCCTTATTTAAGTAATAGTTTTATTACATTTCTCACAATTGGTAGTTGACCAAATTGGCAAGCACCTCCTGAAGTAGGACTGCAGGTGTCCTACTCTTCTTTTGATCTAGTCTTCAAAGGTTAATGTTACTGAATTTGTATGGTATGTTTATGTTTAGAAGTTTTAAGAAATATTCTGTTTTAATAAATCTAAAATTCTATTAGTCTGCAGTTGGTAAAATATAATTTAGTAGAACTGTACTGAGCTAATTTGGTGCTTTATGGCACTAGTATCTATTTTACAACTGTGCCTGCCTTTACCATTTCCATAGTTACTTAAATCATGTTAGTAAAATCCTTTTCCAAAGAATCAATGTCTGCTTCTGTTTTACAACTATACATGGTAGTTTTATTTTAATTTCTCTTCGAGCCTTTTGGGTTTCTAATACAATGATGGACTCTATTCCTATGTCTAAGTATGATTAACGTTTGTGAAATTAGTATTGTTTCAGTCTTTGTTGTTAACCAAAAGTGCTTTTCACAGCACCCACAATGTGCCCAGAATTAGCTCTTTCTGTAATTCATACAAAGTTATATGTATCAGTAGTATATCTAAATATATAAATTTATGAGACCCATTGATACTGCTATCTTTCTTCCACATTGCACATTTTCTGCATGCAAATCCTGGTATTTTATGACTTTGTGTCTCCATGTACGTAAGACACTGTAATCACTGGGTGTAGCAATTTCAATGATCACTGCTACTTTTGTCTTCTTTTCATGGACTACTATATCTGATTTTCTCGCATCTCTTTTTTAAACTGTTAGTAATGGGTGATTCCATGTGATATAAACTTCATTGTTTTTGGTAATGCTTTGTGGCTTATGTTTCAAATGCCTCTCAGCTACTTCAGTATTGTAATGTTTGCACAATCCCTAATGCAACAGTCTTGTCACATTATTTTGCCTATCAGTATACAGGCCCTCTGCCATTAGTGTATCACACCAAGCAACAAGATGTGGGCAGTTTCCAGTTCTTCTTTACATAACCTGCATTTGTCTGTTTTTCTCACATGTTCAATGGACTTTGTAAACCAATGTGTATGTAGTCTATTATCCTAGGCTGCCAATATTAACCTTTCATTTTCTGGTTTAAATTCACCTCTTATTATCCATTCCTGCATCAGATACTGATTGACAAGGCATTGTTCTAGGAGTGTTCTGCACTTGCAACTATATTTATGCCTTTTCTACATTTCTTGCCTTCTCGTCTTATCCTTCTCCTCATAGTCTTTCTTTTGTTTTTTGGCATATTCAGTTACTGCCTGATTTTTTCATCAATGTACACTTTCTGATTTTCACTGAAGTCATGACATTACCCCATTATGTGAGATATACTGAGGTAATGGCTAGTTTATGAAAGAAGCATGTCAAGTTTTTAACAATTGTTAAGTTTGCAGGTATTTTTTAGTTCATTGAGGAATGTTTCCATGAACCTATTTGGTAGAAGTCAACAGTCAGAACTGAAAACTTGCCCATATCAGCTCAGTCTGTACAATAATATCATCATCTTATTTTGGCTGTTTCCGTTAGGGGTCGCCACAGCGGATCACCTGTTTCCATTTCTTCTTGTCCTCTGCATCTTGCTCTGTCACACCAACCACCTGCATGTCCTCTCTCACCACATCCATAAACCTTATCTTAGGCCTTCCTCTTTTCCTGTTACCTGGTAGCTTCATTCTTAGCATCTTTTTCCCAATATACTCAGCATCCCTCCTTAGCACATGTCCAAACCAATGTAATCTTGCCTCTCTGGCTTTGTCTCCAAACCTTCCAACCTGGGCTGACCCTCTAATATACTTATTCCTAATCCTGTCCACCCTCGTCACATCCAGCGCAAATCTTAACATCTTTAACTCTGCCACATCCAGCTCTGACTCCTGCCTTTTTGTCAATGCCACTGTCTCCAAACCATATAACATAGCTGGTCTCACTACCCTCTTGCAGACCTTCCCTTTCACTCTTACAGGTACTCATCTGTCACAAATCACTCCTGACACTCTTCTCCACCCACTCCATCCTGCCTGTACTCTCTTCTTCACCTCTCTTTCACACTCACCGTTACTCTGAACTATTGACCCCAAGTATTTAAACTCATCCACCTTTGCCACCTCTACTCCTTGCATCCTCACCATTCCTCTATCCTCCCTCTCTCTCACACACATATATTCTGTCTTAGTCCTGCTAACCTTCATTCCTCTTCTCTCTAGAGCATATCTCCATTTCTCCAGGGTCTCCTCCACCTGTTCCCTACTCTCACTACAGATCACAAT
This sequence comes from Protopterus annectens, assembly GCF_019279795.1. Taxonomy (NCBI): domain Eukaryota; kingdom Metazoa; phylum Chordata; order Ceratodontiformes; family Protopteridae; genus Protopterus; species Protopterus annectens. The sequence goes on along the minus strand of NC_056733.1, from coordinate 122,708,543 downwards.
GTCATCTGCAAACATCATAGTCCACAGGGACTCCTGTTTGATCTCGTCTGTCAACCTGTCCATCACCATTGCAAATAAGAAAGGGCTCAGAGCTGATCCTTGATGTAACCCCACCTCCACCTTAAACACATCCGTCACTCCCACAGCAGACCTTACCACTGTCACACTACCCTCGTACATATCCTGTGCCACTCTTACATACTTCTCTAACACTCCTGACTTCCTCATAGAATACCACAACTCCTCCCTAGGCACCCTGTCATATGCTTTCTCTAAGCCTACAAAAACACAATGCAACTCTTTCTGACATTCTCTGTACTTCTCCATCAACACTCTCAGAGCAAACATTGCATCTGTAGAGCTCTTTCCCGGCATGAAACCATACTGCTGATCACTAATCATCACGTCTCTTCTTAACCTAGCTTCCACTACTCTTTCCCATAACTTTATGCTGTGACTGATCAATTTAATCACTCTGTAGTTACTACAGCTCTGCACATCACCCTTATTCTTAAAAATTGGTACCAAAACACTTTTTCTCCATTACTCAGGCATCCTCTCACTTATCTGGTTAAAGACTTCACTGCCATTTCACCTAAACACCTTCATGCTTCCACAGGTACGTCACCTGGGCCAACAGCCTTTCCATTCTTCATCCTCTTCATAGCTATCCTTACTTCCTCCTTGCTAATCCATTGTACTTCATGAGTCACTATCCTTACATCATCCAACCTTCTCTCCCTCTCATTCTCTTCATTCCTCAACTCCTCAAAGTACTCTTTCCATCTCCTCAACACACTCTCCTCGCTTGTGAGTATGTTTCCCTCATTATCCGTTATCACCTTTACCTGCTGCACATCTTTCCTAGCTCGGTTCCCCTGTCTAGCCAATCAGTACAGGTCCTTTTCTCCCTCCTTAGTGTCCAGCCTTTCATACAACTCTTCATATGCCTTATACTTAGCCTTCACCACCTCTCTCTTTGCCATGCACCTCATCTCCTTATACTCCTGTCTACTTTCTTCATCTCTCTGACAATCCCTCTTCTTCTTTGCCAACCTCTTTCTCTGTATACTCTCCTGTACTTCCTCATTCCACCATCAAGTCTCCTTGTCGTCCTTCCTCCCTCCAGATGTCATACCAAGCACCTTTCTAGCCATCTCCCTTACTAGCTCTGCTGTAGTTACCCAGCTATTTGGTAACTCTTCACTGCCACACAGTGCCTGTCTTAACTCATCCCTGAACTCCACCTCACAATTACCCTTTTTCAGTTTCCACCATTTGATCCTTGGTACTGCCCTCACACTCCTCCTCCTCTTCTTGATCACCAACGATATCATACAAACCACCATCCTATGATGCAACCCTCCTCATTTATCTGGGCTTGGGACCGGCACAAAGAAATGCACTGGCTTGTGCATCCCCAGTGGCTGGGTTAGTCTGTACAATAATATAATTATGTAAAAATGGCAGTTAGTGCAGATGGCTAAGGGTGCGCTGGTAACATGCTGCTTCTTCTTGTCTAAGGTTTCATTCCTTCAATCACCATTTGCTTTCTGTGTGACTCTGAGTATCACTTAATCAGATAGTTCCCTGGATAAAACTGAGAAGCTGGGCAAGGCTTCCCAATTGTCAGCTACAGTGTACACCTAGTAACTACCTATGCACATATTTGGCAATTTAGAATAAGTACTCTAGTGGCACTTTACTAGGCACAGCTATAAATTTACTTATATAGTGTTGTTTTTTTCAACTATTGCTTTAACTAACTGCATTATTGTTCAACACTATCTTCATGCTATGATGTTTATTATAGTCCAAATGCTATAATTTAATATGTTTCTAGGTGGGTGTCATATTTCCCAGGATTAAGGATGCATCTGCTGTTTTTCTAACTGTACTGCAGAGCTACAAACTCAGTTTGCATTATATGAGTTCTGATGCACGTTTTCTGTATTATTGCTTTATATATATATATATATATATATATATATATATATATATATATATATATATATTGCTATAATGCATTGATAATACATCTGTTGTTTTGCAATATTGTTCTACATTCAGTTGTCATTTATTTTCATGTAACATATTTTGCCATGCAGCCCACTTCATAGTTGAAAACGGTCTTCAGAGCAGTCCACTTACCCAGATAACTAATACAAACTAATCAAATAAATAAATACATAATTTGCCAAGAGGTTTGGAGACCAAAGATTAACTGGTTAAGGGAGTGTATGCTCCAGAATGACCTTTGCCCTCTTCTAAGAAAGTATAGAGTAAGTTACAGATCTGGTCTACCAGTCTTGGCCAAATGCTCTCATTGGGAAGAACCTTGCAGCTGTTCAGCAAAAAGCAATTCACATTTCATCTATAATACAGGAGATGATATCCAGGAAATTTAAATCAAATGCATGCAGAAGTGTTTAAAATAAATGAGATACTGGAGGAACATATAAAGTCAAAGGCTAGAAAATAAGAAGTAGAAGAAGCTTTAAATAACTATTCAGATAATCTGATAAAACTGCAGATATCAGAGGCTGAAAAGAAGGAAACAGTGGATGAAATTAAGCCTTATCAAGAGGAGTTGTTTCAAAAAGTAGTAGAATTACAAGATAAAAACACTCAGAGAAAATCTGAGATTTTTTTTGCCATACCAGAGGAACTGAAAGGAATATGCTGCATTAATTCTATGAAAGTATACATAAGAAAATGGATTTGGTATCCACAGCAGGATTTGATAATTAAGAGGGCACACTGCATATATATCTGGAATATGGACTTGAGAAAGCAAACAATACCTACATTAGTAAAGATGCAATCATACCAACAGAAAGAGCTGCACCTCACAAAACTATGGCAAAAGGGCAACATATTAAAACAAGAGACATCAGGAAAATGATTATACTCTGTATACCAGTCAGAAGAATTAGAATATTTTTACCAGAGGATCAAATACATTTTTGGATGCAAACACATAAGGAGAAAATAAAACAAAAGTTTAACCAACAAAAAGTTAGCCAGCAAGCTGAACAGGAGGGACTTTGCTTTTCAATATTCTGACAATAACAAAGCCCATAGAGAGATATTGCCAGTGAGACCTTTTTTATTTTCCAAACAAAAATGCTTCGGTGATAGAAAAAAAATCCTTGGAGCTAAACAGAAGAATCAGATCTACCTTGTACTAGAACCAGAAGCCAGTGCTGAGAGACCAAGATAACCAGGAAGAAGACAAGCAAACACGTAAAATTATTGAATAAATGAGAGAACTGTAAAGCACAACCTCAATAAATGTAGTTCAGACACATAAACTATGATTATGCAAGAATTAGTGGTTGAAAAAGTCTAGAAGTTTGTTGATTATTTTGAACTGATGGGGAGCACTCTGAAACATAACCCCTTATATATTTTGTGACAAAAGAGGTACTGCCAGCACAGCTAGCTTGAATTTTGTAAATAATCATAAGTCATTTCTGCATATCAAATTGATTTATACAATATGCTTGTGTTACAAATGTATTAGAACTGTATGTCATAGGTTCATAGGTTCATAGGTTCATACTAGGCTATCTACCCAAGGGCATTTATAAGCCTAGCCCATAGTTATGTGGCTTTCGCCACCCCTTTAGTTTGAATAAAAACTATGCCTATCATTTTTCTGTGCCTCTGTCAAGCAGTGACACTGAAGTAATCCCTGGGGTATATCTGCGATCTCCCATCCATTGGTCAAGATTCCTCTTGAACAAGGCCAGCGAGGTGCTCTGCCTCACATGTACCGGGATTTTGTTCCACAGCATAGGGAGTCTCTGGGTGATGAATCTGTCCCTCCAGCACGTTCTATTTATAACCATGTCAAGGTTTAAGTCTCCCGCCTTGTGGTTCTGAGGGATCTAGATTTTTTGAGGTGAAGCATATTCATCAAATCTGGGTTTGACATGGCCTTATATGTCAGGCACAGGTCACCTCTGAGCAAGCGGTATGAGACTGAATAGAGCTGGAGTTCTTTCAGTCGGGCAGCATAAGACATATTTTTGAGACCCTTTATCCTTTTGGTGAGGAACTTTTGGGGCCTTTCAAGCTGCAGCAGGTGTCTGGTCAGATACATTCCGAACGGGGCATTGTACTCAATCATATGTCTAATGAGTGATGAGTACAGGGGGACGATGACCTCCCTTGATCTAGATGTGAATCCCTTCATGATCAGGTGGGCGATATAGAAGGTTTTCCTAACTACTTTAGCAACATGAGTGTCAAACGAAAGGCTACTGTCAACTTGGGTCCCCAGATCCCTGATGGCTTTTTCTGTGCTCAGTGGATTGCCACCAATATGGTAGCTAGGGGTAACCTTGTTTTTCCCAAAGGGTATGACTATGCATTTTTTGGTGTTTAACTTCAGGCCATGGCTCTGGCACCAGTTATCCGTTTCTGTGAGGCCCTTCTGGAGGATATCTGTGTCAGATGTGTTTTCGACTATGGCGCCCAGTTTGCAGTCATCTGCAAACTTTGTCAGCCATAACCCTCCTGTGTTTGCTTGTACTTCAGAAAAGTAGATGCCGAACAAGAGTGGACCCAGGACTGAGCCCTGTGGGACACCACTTGTGACAGGCTTTGAGTCTGACATGGCTCCAGCAACTCTGACCCTGTGGGTTCTGTCACTTAGCCAGTTTGCAACCCATCTTGTGATGTATGGGTTTACATTCAAGCTGATGAGTTTTTCGATGATACCTGAGTGGGGTATTGTGTCGAAGGCCTTTGCCAGGTTGAGGTAGGCTGTATGGACTGCCTTTCCCTCATCAATGGCCTTGGTGACTGTCTCGAAAAAGTCAACCAAGTTTAAGAGGCAGGATCTGCCTTTGACAAAGCCAAACTGGGTTGGATCCAAAGTCTGCAAGTTCCCTATGTCTTTATTTATGAGGTCCATTATGATCCTCTCCATGGCTTTGCAGATAAGGCTTGTCAAGCTAATGGGGTGGTAATTTCCAGGGTCTGTGGAGGCACCGCCCTTATGAAGTGGGACCACAGTCGCCGTGCGCCACTCCTTGGGTATGTATCCTGAGGTGAGGCTAAGATTAAACAGCTGTCCTAACTGTGGGTTTAATTCCTTGTTGAGTTCATGAAGCACACAGCCGGGGACACCATCCGGTCCCATGGATGCTGTGTTTTTTGCCTTAGTGAGGGCAGTTCTCACCTGGGCGTTGGAGATGTTTGGGGGGCTACAATCCTCTGGAATAGATATCTCTCCTTTTGGGGGGGAGGGGGGAGAAGTTTGCACTGAACCTGTCAGCCAGTATGTTAGCAATGTGTGTAGGTTCAGTAATTTTCACATAATTTTGAACTAATTCTGAGCATATCTGGGAGTTTCCTCCTGTCTATATCAAACTGATTTGTACAGATGTTTGTGTTGTAAGGGTATTTGTGGAGCACTTGTGTTTGAGATGTATCTACAGTGTGCCCTACTGCAGAGAACAGAAATGTACATGCACTATTGTAACTGTCTAAATGTATATGTTGTAACAGAGGAAGCTGGAGGTTAACCTCAGTCCAGCAAACTTTAGAAAATGAAAAAATGAATCACTTTATAGGCTAGGCCAGCCACTGGGGATGCACAAGCCAGTGCATTTCTTTGTGCCGGTCCCAAGCCTGGATAAATGGGGAGGGTTGCGTCAGGAAGGGCATCCGGCATAAAATTTTGCCAAATCATACATGCAGACAACAGTACAGAAATACATACCGGATTGGTCGAGGCCCGGGTTAACAATGACCGCCACCAGTACTGTTGGCCAACAGGGTGCTGGCAGAAATTGGGCTACTGTTGGCCGAAGGAGGAGAAGAGGGGGAAGGCATGCCCAAAGGCAGGTAAAGGCGAGGACTGTGATAGTGAGGGTCAGAACTTTGAATGTTGGCAGTATGACTGGTATAGGGAGAAAGCTAGCTAATATGATGGACCAAAGGAAGGTTGGTATATTGTGTGTGCAAGAGACCAGATGGAAGGGGAGCAAGGCTAGGTGTATCGGAGGTGGTTTCAAATTGTTTTATCATGGTGTGGATGGGAGGAGAAATGGCGTAGGCATTATCCTGAAGGAACAGTATGCTAAGAGTGTTTTGGAGGTAAAAAGAGTGTCGGATAGAGTGATGTTTATGAAGCTGGAAATTGATGGTGTAATGATAAATGTTGTTAGTGCATATGCTCCACAAGTTGGGTGTGCGATGGATGAGAAAGAAAAATTTTGGAGCAAGTTGGATGAAGTGGTGATGACTGTAACCAAGGGTGAGAGACTGGTGATTGGAGCAGATTTCAATGGGCATGTTGGTGAAGGAAACAGAGGGGATGAAGAAGTGATGGGTAGGTATGGTGTTAAGCAAAGGAATGCAGAAGGTCAGATGGTAGAGGATTTTGCGAAAAGGATGGACTTGGCTGTGATGAATACATATTTTAACAAGAGGGAGGAGCATAGAGTAACATACAAGACTGGAGAAAGATGCACACAGGTGGATTATATCTTATGTAGAAGGGCCAGTCTGAAGGTGATTGGAGACTGTAAAGTGATGGCAGGGGAAAGTGTAGTTAGGCAGCATATGATGGTGGTTTGTAGGATGACATTGGTGATCAAGAAGAGGAGGATGAGTGTGAGGGCAGCACCAAGGATCAAATGTTGGAAATTGAAAAAGGGTAATTGTGAGGTGATGTTCAGGGAAGAGTTAAGACAGGCACTGGATGGCAGTGAAGAGTTACCAAATAGCTGGGTAACTACAGCAGAGCTAGTAAGAGAGATGGCTGGGAAGGTGCTTGGTGTGACATCTGGAAAGAGGAAGGAGGACAAGGAGACCTGGTGGTGGAATGAAGAAGTAAAGGAGAGTATACAGAGAAAGAGGTTGGCGAAGAAGAAGTGGGATTGTCAAAGAGATGAAGAAAGTAGACAAGAGTATAAGGAGATGAGGTGCATGGCAAAGAGAGAGGTGGGGTAGGCTAAGGATAAGGCGTATGAAGAGTTGTATGAAAGATTGGACACTAAGGAGGAAGAAAAGGACCTGTACCTATTGGCTAGACAGAGGGACCGAGCTAGTAAAGATGTGCAACAGGTAAGGGTGATAAAGGATAATGAGGGAAACATACTCACAAGCGAGGAGAGTGTGTTGAGCAGATGGAAAGAGTACTTTGAGGGGTTGATGAATGAAGAGAATGAGAGGGAGAGAAGGTTGGATAATGTGCGGATAGTGAATCATGAAGTGCAGTGTATTAGCAAGGAGGAAGTTAGGATAGCTATGAAGAGGAAGAAGAATGGAAAGGCTGTTGGTCCAGATGACATACCTGTGGAAGCATGGAGGTGTTTATGTGAAATGGCAGTGGAGTTTTTAACTAGATTGTTTAATGAAATCTTGGAAAGTGAGAGGATGCCTGAGTAATGGAGAAAAAGTGTTATTGTACCGATTTTTAAGAATAAGGGTGATGTGCAGAGCTGTAGTAACTACAGAGGGATTAAACTGATCAATCACAGCATGAAGTAATGGGAAAGAGTAGTGGAACCTAGGTTAAGAAGGGAGGTGATGATTAGTGATCAGCAGTATGATTTCATGCCAGGAAAGAGCATTACAGATGCGATGTTTGCTCTGAGAGTGTTGATGGAGAAGTACAGAGAAGGTCAGAAGGAGCTGCATTGTGTCTTTGTGGATTTAGAGAAAGCATATGACAGGGTACCTAGAGAGGAGTTGTGGTATTGTATGAGGAAGTCGGGAGTGTCAGAGAAGTATGTAAGAGTGGTACAGGATATGTACAAGGGTAGTGTGACAGCGGTGAGGTCTGCAGTGGGAGTGATGGATGCGTTTAAGGTGGAGGTGGGATTACATCAAGGATCAGTTCTGAGCCCTTTCTTATTTGCAATGGTGATGGACAGGTTGACAGACGAGATCAGACAGGAGTCCCCGTGGACTATGATGTTTGCAGATGACATTGTGATCTGTATTGAGAGTAGGGAACAGGTGGAGGAGACCCTGGAGAAGTGGAGATATGCTCTAGAGAGAAGAGGAATGAAGGCCAGCAGGACAAAGACAGAATATATGTGTGTGAATGAGAGGGAGGATAGAGGAATGGTGAGGATGCAGGGAGTAGAAGTGGAGAAGGTGGATGAGTTTAAGTACTTGGGATCAACAGTTCAGAGTAATGGTGAGTGTGGAAGAGATGTGAAGAAGAGAGTACAGGCAGGATGGAGTGGGTGGAGAAGAGTGTGAGGGCAACATATTAAAACAAGAGGCATCAGGAAAATGATTATACTCTATATACCAATCAGAAGAATTAGAATATTTTTACCAGAGGATCAAATACATTTTTGGATGCAAACACATAAGGAGAAAATAAAACAAAAGTTGTGACAGATGAATACCAGTAAGAGTGAAAGGGAAGGTCTACAAGAGGATAGTGAGACCAGCTATGTTATACGGGTTGGAGACAGTGGCATTGACAAAAAGGCAGGAGTCAGAACTTGATGTGGCAGAGTTGAAGATGTTAAGATTTGCACTGGGTGTGACGAGGATGGACAGGATTAGGAATAAGTATATTAGAGGGTCAGCCCAGGTTGGAAGGTTTGGAGATAAACCCAGAGAGGCAAGATTACGTTGGTTTGGACATGTGCTGAGGAGGGATGCAGAGTATATTGGGAAAAAGATGCTAAGGATGAAGCTGCCAGGTAACAGGAAAAGAGGAAGGCCTAAGATAAGGTTTATGGATGTGGTGAGAGAGGACATGCAGGCGGTTTGTGTGACAGAGCAAGATGCAGAGGACAGGAAGAAATGGAAACAGTTGATCTGCTGTGGCGACCCCTAACGGGAGCAGCCGAAAGAAGAAGAAGATCAATACCTAGTTCTTCTACTTTATCGATTAGTGTTCTGGTTATGACCCTTTCAAATGATGAAGTTAAGTCTATATAAATGACATCATAGCTTTTCATTTATAGCTATTATTGTACTGTTATAGAACATCGTGTTACAGGTTGTTATAGACCTATTTTCAATATATGCATGCTGATATATGGTTTCAAGTCCAACCCTTTCCAGTTCTGACAATAATTTATCCAAAATAACCTTCTCAATTATTTTCCACAACATGAAAGTAAACTTATAGGTTTGTATGACTCCTGGTTTAGCCTACTTCCCTGCCCCTGAAAGATACTTTTAACAAGTACATATCTCCAGTCTTGAGGAATCTCCCCATATTTAAATGACCTAGTAAATAGCAGACATAAAGGTACTAGAGTGTTCTCAGGTCATTACTAGTAATTCTGTCTCCTCCTGCTTTATTTGGGCCTAAGTTGTATAGTTCTTTTTCAATATAGTGTAATTTAATTTCAGTATCTGAGATTACCTGGATGTTAGTAGGACAATTTATCACTCCTTTTGTGGAGCCAAATTACTTTGCATAATATTTTGTAAATATGTATATCATCTATTGTGTCTGAGAATAAATTTTGGAATCTACACACAATTTATCAAATTGTATGTGTTTACTCCTACTTTATTTTATGTATCCATAAAATGCTTCCCTACTGTGCTCAATATCCTTATATACATTTTCTTCATTTTTTTAATCTTACTTCACTGTATGCTTAACTTGTCTGTCCAGCTTGTTTGCTTTAGTTTTCAAAGTTATACTTCAACCTCTTTACCATTTATTTTCTTTCTTTTTTTGTCTCTCACCTTAATCAAACATCCTGTTCTTATGGGAATACATCCTGAAGTTGTATGCCTAGATCCTGGTGTTAATTATTTTTTTGATTTTCATTTTGCATTCAAAAATTTCTCTTTCAAAACACCACATTCCTTCTACAATTTTTCCACTGAAAGCTTCACTCCAAACAGTTTTACATAGTGGTGATTTTACTTCCATATAATATGTTATTCATTTTTTGTGCATTGGTTTAGATTTCAGTTTGGCAGAATTATCTAGCAATAACTTAACCTTTATAACATCATGATCACTACACATTAACTGTGGTAAAACTTAATATGAAGGAACAGTCATTTCCTTAAGAACACAAACAATGTCTAATATGTTCCATTCCCCTGGTAGTATTTTTACCAGTCGGAAGTAATTGTTTTCCTGAAAATTAGTTGTAAATAATTTCCTTACTAATGTTGAATCAATATTATTCCAGTCTGTTTCTGACAAATTTAAGTTCCCAGCCACTATTATTCTTCCCACTAGTGCTTCATGAAAAAAAATTATGAATTCCTCTAAGTCATTACTTGACTTTGGTGGTCTACACATTCCAATAATAGTTATATGTTCCAGGGTTGTATATGTTGTCACAGTTACACAATCTACAGTATTGGTGTTAACAATGAACATGTAATAATCACAAATCTCACAACAATTTTTAATCTGCATCACCTCCAGTTGATTTTTTGTTAGAATGCCTGTTACAGTAAAAACATTTATAAAAGACATAACTGGTTTCCAGTCATTGTTCTTTAACCATGTTTCACAAACAATAACAACATCAATCTTGTATCAACATAGCAAATTTTCCAATAAAAAAACTTTATTACTAATGTTACTACCATTAACAGCTGTTAGAAATACATCAACTGTTGTTATCTGTGAACTGTTAAAATTTTTAACTTCACAAAAATCCAGCCCTGTGTTTGTCAAATATTACAATGTATCTGCCCCGACACATGCACACCATCCTGTCTAAAGACATGTGTGCCCCAAATTAGGCTTGGTTGCACTACACATTTCCACTTTTTAAAAGTGCCATTTTTTTATGTAGGCATTTACCTAAAATCTTTTCATTCACAGTGACCTGACTTTCCTTTCTGTATGTGATTTGTGAAAAATATATCTGGATGCCTATACAAGCTATGCTATCTAAGAGGGCTGTAAGTTCCATTCTAACAATCAGAGAGTCCTTGCAGATGAGATTGTTTGTACCAACATGAATAAAAACAGCTCCATACTTGCTTACATTAAGGCATTCTAAGGCCTTCCTCATATACTGTATTTTTGCTGCTGGTAAGGATAACACTGTTTGATGTTCATTATCTTCTCTGATAATTTAAGTAACAATTCTTCTAATAATTGAATCTCCTTTTACAAATATATCACGTCTGACCAAATCTAAAGAATCTCTATCTCCTAATTCTGGTCCATCAGTTGTTACAAAGCGTTGAGACATAAACAGGGACTAGAATTTTGGATACAAGTCCTTAAGGACAATAACAAAAACATGAAGAATATTATATTCATAAATCAGAAGTAAATGTTGTAGAAACTATACCTGTGTAGGAATGGAGAAAGAAGATTTTACCAAAAAGGATGTCTACAAGTAGGGGGTATAGAAAAATAGGCAAGAGGGGATTTGAATTTACTTAAGGAAATTAATAAAGGAACCAGGGTAATAGGAGCTCAGGAATGAAATGTAATAGCATCAGATGAGGCAATGGATAAGTTTTATCTGGAGGTTATAGACTGCTTTCCCTATCAAGGATTGATAACAGTATAGATAAAGAGAAAAGGATAGGGAGTGCAAATTGGAAAAAAATAGCTCTGGCAGAGTTTTTAGCTGAGTCTAGAACAGATGATGTTGTTAAAAATGATAAGGAATAAAACTTCCATAATAGATTGTATGATAACTTTAAGAATCAGTCAAATGAGATTAGAAAAGATAGGAAAAAGAGAATGAAAAGTGAATTTATGAAGGAAGAATGATAGAAAATATATAAGGCTGGCAAGTATGCATCAAAGTCCAGAAGGTTTAGAATTTTTGCATGGAAATGTTTGCATAGATAATTTATACCTCAAGGATTCATCACAGGATGTTTCCTTAGGTAGGTAGCAAACGCTGGAGATGTGATGGGGAAAGAGTGTTGATTGGGAACATATTTTTGGGAATGTAATATTTTGGCAGATTTTAATTTCCAACAAAGTACTTTGATAGAAATGTTGGGGAATAAATGGTTCTGAGGAAATGATTCTTTTGAGCTAGGATATAAGATTCAAATTGCCAAGACATACTAAGACCTTTCTAGGTTTAATGATATTGGCTGCAAAACAAACAATTACTATAAAGTGGAAATGAAAGTCATGCTCCCAAAAATAAAGGAATTTCTCTGTAAAATAAAGTGAATAAAAGAACTGAAGGTGGGATATTTAGAAAAAGGAATTTGTTGGAACAATACACGTAGAATAATGTTCAGAGGAGAAGGAGTGAGGTTTAAGGAAAGACATAAATGGAGTAATGTATATATGATGGCGTGAATAAAAATTGTTAAAAAGAAAACATAGGTATACTGCATGACAATAACAATATAAACTGTTATGGTTAGTTTTCCTTTCTATTAATGTATGTTAATCTATGTTAAAGTTTAAAATGTAATGATTTCATAAAGGTATTTGGAAAAAAGCTCCCATTACTTCTGAACTATAGCAAGGAATTTTGACTAGTTTCTTACTGCAGTTGCTAGCATGTAAAGTGATTAAACACCTGTAATATCAACCTTGGCTGCTAAAATGACTGTCAGTACTACACTTCATGACTGGAAAATCTTCTAATGCCAATTATGGCTCCCCTAGCAGCTTATTCTCTGTCAGCCATCCCCTTTGCTTCATCATAGCTGCAGTACTAACCTCAACTTTAACTTTATATTTATATGCTTAAATCACACTATACAAAATATGTGTGAAGCAATAAATAGAGCAGAAGTGAATACAACCTATTTCAACCTATATGAAAATATGCCATAGGTGGATTGTACACATTAAATCTGGCAGTTGGTGCAGAGGTTATGATTGTGAGCTTTAGTCCCTGTGGTGCAGGGTTTGATTCTCTCAGCCTTCATTTGCCTCTCAGGTTGCCTGTGAAAAGGGACTTTGTATCCAGTGGGCTTACATGATTAACAAATAGGATTATTATACAGGTGGGAGGGTGACGGTGTTTATCTTGCAGACACAAGGTGCAGAGTTTGATTCTTACATGGGGTAATTGGGTAGGCTGAAAATGGCCCACAAGGGCAGCTAGCCTAGCACTAACCTATGAACCTATAAAAATATCTAAGCAAATGTACTCAGTCTACATACACTACTGACAATTCAAAATGAAGCATAAAATATAGTTAATTTATTCAAACTGTAAAAATATAAAACTAAACTCTTTGTAAGTCAATAAGATATTCAGTCTGCGGGGACAGCCCAGTGGTGCAGCGGGTAGCATTGTAGCCTCACAGCAAGAAGTTTCCCATTCTGATTCTCAGATGGGGTATCATCTGGGCGGGCTTGCCCTCCCTGTGTTCACATACGTTTTCACTAGTTGCTCTGGTTTCTTCCCACGTTCAAAAAATATGCTGTTGGTGGATTACACACATTAAATTGGCCAATGATGCAAGTTTGTGTGCATGTGTGTGGTGTAGAACAACTGCAGAAGGGCTAGCCACATATCTGTACAGGATTATCACTATTGATGTGACACCCCAACCCCATGTGCAAAAATGAGAAAAAGGGGCTGTGGATTGATGGATAGATGGCTGGATAGAGTAAAACATTCAGTAGATGATCATAGAAAAAGAAAAACCAAGCCACTAAGTTAAAAACTGCCATCACCAAAATTAATAAAAATAACATTAAGTGAACAAGTACCAGTGCCATTAAGTTAGCAGGAGCACACACAACCAAAATTCAAAACTGCTGCAACCAGAAACATTGTAACATCTGTCTCAAATGTTGAAACAAAGTTCCAAAATACAGAAGGCTAACTGCAAAAAGCACCACACAGTCAATAAATTTTGAAGTTCCCCAGGAACCAAATACACACACACACACACACACACACACACACACACACACACACACACACACACACCACTAATCCCTGTAATGCTATAATGCTGTCACACACACACCACTAATCCCTGTAATGCTATAATGCTGTTACCACAATCCTAGTCACTGTAATAGCCATACTGAACATAGTCAGCAAAGCTATTCAAAGATCACAGTTCATTCAAAGGTGAATCATAGTTCAGATTCATTGCAGTCTTAGAATAACATTAAGAACAGTTTGAAGTACTGCAAAAAGTATTTTTGAAAACAATCCCAGGCACTATATCAGAAATCCTTTGTGCTGCAACCTAAAAACATTATTAGACAGTTTCAACACTGAAACAACATTTTCTAAAAGGCACTGGACACCAAATATAGAAGAAATCCAAATGCCAAACTTCACAATCTCCACACAATTATCAATGTTTTAACAAAAGTCAGAAGAATAAACCAAAAAATACTCTGTCTGCAAGGCGCTAAAGGAAAATTACAAACCTGACCAAGGTTGATCTGTTCTACTACATTTGTTGGCTTTCACTGCCTCATTTGAGCAAATGTTGCTGAAAATGCATTCAGTAAGACAAGCTAATAATCAGTTTTCACTCAGATCCTGATTCCTAAACCTACAACTTTACTAGCATTATTTTTATAACTCAGTTTTAAAGAGTCAAAGGTAAATAAATAGAGAACGTGTAACTAAATTTGAACAATGCTGTTCTGTTGTTTTCCAGCATTCATCAGGACCTCAAGTCACTCTCATGGCCCAATTCATTCTGTTTGATTTTAATTGAACTGCTGGTGTAGCTTTACCTTTTATAATCCAGGGTTTTAGCATGGTATGCTTGGATGGTCAAGGGCTTCGTATCTGTGTAAAAGTAGATGGCCGCTGTTTTGTCAGTCTGAAAAAATAAACTGCTAGTTAGACTGAATGACAGTGCTCAAAGGCCAACTAATATAAGTCATGAAGAACAATACTTAGGATTTAAGAAAGCAAAGTACACATTTATGTGTGTTTTATTAAATATTTCTTTAATATTTTTGCTAACTATTCTTACCTATAAATTCAAATACACCAACATGACTGACACACTTCTAACAATAGCACCAGAGGAAGAATACTTCTATCAGATGAATCCATCAGGCACACAGTTGGTGAATCATTTTACAGCTGTCCTTTCTCAGACCTTTTAAAATGTTCTCCACCAATTCTTTCTTCCTAGTCTAAGGCTTAAACCGTTTCCATTTACTATGTGAAATGGAAGAGAATTCCATGCCTCCAATACTCAATCAGCAACATAATATCAATCTATACATCTGTCTGTGTGTCTGTCTATCTATCTGTGACACCTCTGTACTGGCCCAGTAATCAAAGAGCCTCAATCCTCACCACTAGCACCAGTGAGGGACGTGCACATTGGTAGGATGACAAGTACACACACAGTAAAGTACCATTTCCCTTAAGAGGACACAGAGATCACAGTTAGTCTGGGGCTGGTTTCTCCCTCTTTCTCCAGATCCCCAGTAAGACTCCCCACTGGCACAGCTATAGAGTTGATCCTTAGCCAGGGTTCCAAGCCAAGTCCTCCCAGCACTCTCTCTGTCCAAACCGTGCTTTGTGTCCCTGCCCAAGTAGCTGACACACACACACTTTGGGGTTTGATTTATACATAAAACACATACCTGGGAAAGGCTGGCACAGGTTTACTAGCTATGCCCACTTCTGCCTGGACCATAAGGTAGTTAGCACTGCCACCAGAACCTCTTATCAGCTACTTTAAGGCCCTTCCCAAAGGGTGACCTATCTTACTGTGTAATGTTACTATTATCCAGATGGTAAGTGTGACCAAGACCAAAGCTATTTAGGAGTAGCCTGTACAGTGTCACCAAATACATATGCAAGTACTCTGAGAGCTTAACTATCTCTAAACAAACTAGCCACAAATAAAAGGTTTAAATAAATTTAATAATAAATAATAAAAGAATAAAACAATAGACAAACAACACAGTGACTACAGAGTTCAGAATCACAGGAAATATTTTAAAACAACATTGCAGGATAGTCTCAAATAAATACAGAAAACATCTAAACTAATCTTTACTATATTCCTATCTATAGCTAAAAGACACTTTTCCCTAGTTACTTATTATTAGCAAGACACAGGCAGAAGTGCTGATGAGTGGGATGTTTCTAGGTTGAAAGACAAATACAAAATGCCCAGACTCACTCTCTGAGGTAGTTCTTAAATTAACAATACACGTTACTGCTGGGTTATCCAGGATGACATCACTCTTTGTCACCTGCCTTCAGTTCCCATGCTAACAGAAACGTAGAATTTAGCACCTCTGTGTCAGAGATACATATCTCTCAGAAGTTTGCCTAGAACCGGAAGTCATAAAACACTTAAACACTTTTACATTTGAAACGTAATAATTATTTTCGTTTCAAGACAACAGGAAAACCCCTAGCCTAGACACTGTGTATGCTTCAGTGAAACTGAGAAATAAAACAATTGTAAAACAATTCACTTATTTTCTTAGAGTTTGCAAACTAACTCTGTTCTTTTCCAGTAGGGTACACTGTGGTTACATTCTTGAAGCTCAGTACAGAACATACAGTTCAACACACACACTTCTGCACCACTAGTTTAATATACACATAACATATAGTTGTCTTACATTTGTAAGACAAGCATATACATCATATTAATATTCACATATAGCATTTGATTATTTACAAAATTCCAGATAGCAGGGCTGGCAGTGTCACATTTCTATACAAATCATATTAATATTTTTAAGTGACATATAATTATTTACAAAATTCCAGCTAGCTGGGCCGGCAGCATTTCGGTTTGTCACACTATCTATCAATCCAGCTATCTTTTTAGCTGGGTTAGTCCCACCAGGTCAGTGACCTTTTTTCAGGGGAGAGCTGAGGTGATATCCATACTTAACTAGAGAAAATTTAGCCAGGGGACAAGGTAAATTCCCCTGCTTTATTTGATAAATGCCATGGGATCTTTTACATCCATGTGAACTGCCACCAACTCAGGCTGAAGGACCACAGTTTAACATCTTATCTGAAGGATAGTACACTAAGGAGTGCAACATTCCCTCCATACTGCACTGCAGTGTTAGTAATGGAAAATGTATCTAATCATCCAGGGTTTGACAAGAACACACAGCCTTATCTTCTGGCACCAGGACTTAGGGTGTTACGTCTTGAGCCACTGACACTGCTGAGACACTGATACTACTAACATCTTCACACCTCTGTCCTGAACCAATATTGCTGTTATTTTATGCTCACTTCACCCATTTCTCTCCTTTCTCTTCATATTAACCCCTCCAAAAAGTTAATAGTTGTGAAAATGCATGCAGATCACATTTTCTGTTTTTTCTTTTCCGGGTATTTCAAAAGTGATGTCTTTAAATTACAACAGACAGGAATTGTCAAAATGGTGGCAGAACTATAGAAAAGCTGTACCTACTAGGCATGTATATGAACTGAAAGAACAGTAAGAAAACTGTCATTGCAGATTCAACATATCCATGTGTGAAACTAATATGCTAATCTGAAAGTTGAAAAAGAAACTATGGTTCTTAAACAAAGTGGCATAGAAAGTCATGGAAAACATTTATCATTTAAAAAGTATAAGGGAGCACAGAAGGAGAAAGAAAGGGAGGTATACCAATAAAAATAGAATGAAATGCATGGCAATCATAGAAACAAAAGTCAATGGAGAGGAAGATGGGGTCACTTCCATCAATAAGTTAAATAAAACATTTTATGGACAATAAAAGAACAAAGAATGACAAAGAGAAGGATCATACAATTGCAGGATGTGCAGTGTAGGCCATAAAATGACTGTACAAAAGTAGTGCTATTGAATTAATTATTTTGTAAATTTAATGAAGAAATATATGAGATGCTTAGCTAAAAAGCAAGCGTAATAATGCCCAGAATAAGGGAGATGACAGTATTCCTTTCACAGGCAAAAGGGCCCAAAAAGAAACAGAAAAAAAATCTAAGGCTCAACAGACACTGGACATTACTGAATTTGCCTTGTGATTCTGACAGAACAGAGACAAGATCTGAGAATATGGTATCACACTAACTTGCCTAATTAACCATGGGCGGAAGAGAATGGTTCTGGTGTTTGGAAGAAAATGTGTGAGTCCTCTCCGTTACAGAAAAAGAGACACAGAGGCAAGAAAATGACACAGCACTTTGATCACAGTTGTATGGAACATTATGGAATCATTAGCTGGCTTCACAGCACAGAGATTTTGGCTCTGATTAAGCTCAAAATAACTTTGTTTCTTCCTGTAGGATATGTGCTACAGAATTCAGCCAGCGAGGGAAAGAAATAAGTGACTGTTGCCATGCAGAAGGGAGGTGTTAATGCACATTTGTATATAAGAGCACGCTCTTGAAGGCATTGTGTTTTTAATGAAAAAGCAAAAGAAGCAGGAAATGGGGATACATATTCATCCAAGGAATGAATCACATTCTACATGAGCATCATTTGGTATGTTGAAGCATGCAGTGGCTCTGGAGCATGGCACAGAGGGCATTGCATCATGGGGCATGCTGAAACATGCAGCTGATGTAGAGCTTGGCATAGAGGACATTATATCATCGGGCATGCTGAGGCATGTAGCTATTCTAGAGTTTGGCATAGAAGGCATAGCATCAAGGCTGCTGGCCAACATGTGGAGGGTATTAGGAGCATGCAAACATCTCCTAATTCTAGTAGTTGACTACTTCAACCATTGACTCTTGCATCTCTCTTCCAGTACATAAGAAAGAAATGGAGAAATGATTGGTCCAACTGGGAGTAGTTGGGGGTGGTGATCAAGGGTTCCTATTACCTGATCTAATGTTTAGGTTAGCGAATACCTAAATGTTGATCTGGTAATAGCTAAAGCAAAAAAACACAAATGGCTGATTTAACACAGGGAAAGAATTCCCTTGGATGTTATGTGGATTTTGCCCCTTTACCCACTGTAGAGTGATCTTAGAGTTGGTATATTTAGTTAGGGGGTGTGGGGGCAAAGCCCCCCACTTCATTTTGGTTTAAATTTTTTTTTTGCGGCCAAGGGAATTCATTCCCTATGTTAAATTGGCCCTTCTCTGTTTTAATCTTTTGATATTACCAGTTTGATGTTTAGGTATTTGCTAACCTAAATGTTCAATCGGGTAATATAGACGAGGTGATCAAGAGTGGCTAAAAGGGCAAAAAACTATATATAAAAAAATTTAAAACATGAAGTCATATCCAAACTAGGTCATTGTACCCAGTAAGCTTTATAAATAAAAAAATGACTCAATGATTAAATCATATATTTATGGACAAGTTGAGAAGGAGAACAGTTACCATATGAGAGAATAACCCATATCAACTACTAACTAAAAGAGTAACAGAGCAAATGCTTTTGTTCTTTTGTGGGAATTAGGATGTATATTTTCAATGTTATCTGTTGTTTAAATTTTATTTTTTTCATTAGAAATTTTATATACTGTAAGTTAGAGCATTTAGGTAGCAATAACTACCCTACAAAAAGCAAAAAACATACAAATGCTTCTTTTTAGAATGAAGCCTACAAGCTAAAACATAAAAGCATTCGTCATCAATGTTGCTCTTTATCCATTTTCCAGCAATTACCCTAAGTCTGACATATTTCAGTGTTTTTCACACAGTATAAATGTCTTCAGCTATTTTTTCTGCCATGAAACTAGAAAACATTCCTCCTATTCAAATTCTGCTTTGTGTTGCCGTATACAAAGCACCGACAGGTCAAGAAACTATAATTCAAGCATGGTGATTAAATCAGAGTGAAGAAAATGTAAAAAAACTATGGGCCATAAAAATGGCTTCTCCAGCTAAAGGAGCTTGGTATTCTCTATTATTGAATGAGAAATGAGTGAATGGGCTATGGTATTCAGTAGCACCCTCCATCCATTGAGGGATGTTAATTAAACAAATGCCATCATAACTAAGAGGCTGAATTCAGTTCTAAAAAGGAAATAAATGAAACATTGCCAGGAACTAAACAAACACACATTTCAATATGCATATAGAGGGGTAAATATATAACCTACCTCTGTCCTGTTCCAGAAGATCTTGGGTCGATTTTGCTTTAAGGCAGTACTTAGGAAGAAAGCCCTCATTGAAAAAAAGATGCTGAGCCAATGTCCACGACATGAATGTTCTGCATTTGGGATTATTCTGAAAGTAGATGTCAGTAGGATTTTATTGCTGATCAGTAGACTTAAAGCTCCTCTTCAAGAAGTTGCACTGGTCTATGTGATACTATTGACTAGTAATTGTATGATACATGCAGAAGAGCTACTGACACCACTCTGAAAAATTCAACAATTATTTATAGTTCATAGGCTGTAATTAAGCCTACAGCCAAGAAAACTGTTGAGAATCTCAGTCATATCACCATATTCCCCAATATCACCATATTCCCTATTAAATAGATTTTCTCTACATATCCCACATGAAGATTTGTGATCACCACTCCAGTCACATAGGCTGTTTTTAAATGTTTACAGGGAAGTATTCTTCTTGATATGTAACGGAAATCTATTATAGAAATTGGGAAAATGTTGGGTTAGATACCTGTCTCACCAGGCAATATTGTTAATATAGTGCCAAAGGTTTAGATCTACAGGGGGTAGCTTACTTTACCACTAGTTCTGTTTAGGTAAAGGGGATTTAAATAGTGCAGTCATTCATAGCATGGAATGCTGTAGAGATCTCTCCTCAGTAACCTAGATCTCTCCTCAGTAACCTATATGAGACAAATTAGGGGGACAGGGCTTTTAGTCTGTCTGGATAGCTAAGGGTATTAAGACCTGCAATCCTTTTGGTGAGGAACTTTGAGGTCTCTAAAGTTAGTTTAGGGGGCATTATTTTCAATGATGGCCCTAATAAGGAAAAACAATGAAGTGGGAGGACTATAACTTTTGACCTTGTGGCGATACCACGAAATACATGTTTTGCAAGGTAAAAATATTTTCTAGCCATGATGAAGATGTGGCAGTCAAAAGAGAGTTTGCTTGAGAGATACCATGAAGGATAAGCCATGCAAGACAGAAGAATTTTCTAACCAAACAAAGATTTGGTAGTCAAATGAGAGTTTTTTAGCATGATAGGTACCAAATTCCCTGATGACTGGGTTAGATTTAAGTGGGATGTTATTTATACAGTATGTGGTGGTGATGCTAAATTTACCAAAGGAAACTATGCTACATTTATTGGTACTGGGGGTAAGCCCATGACTAAAACACAAAGCATTCATTAGCTCCAATCCTTGATGAAAAAAATGTGAATATCACAATGGGATTTAATAACAATCCCTAGATTGCAATCTAACTTGGTTAGCCATAGTCCATTGATTTTAGATTCCTGTCAGAAAAAACATATGTCATGAGGACCAGGACATGATCCTATGGGTCACCATTGATGATAACTTTCTGTTTTTCGACTAATAGGACTGCAATTCACATGGTTAAGAGAGCTAACACCTCAATAGAAGGGCACCGCAATGATAACTCTCCTCATTTTAGAGACGTAACAAGAAGAGAGACTCAAACATCTCAGCAGACATTCAGGGATATCACTAAGGCTCATGGAACTGGTATTTTTAATTTTCCAAACCAAAGTATAAAAAGGTCACATAAGCAAACCATTCAGTAAAAACAAGAAGAAAGACCCAGTCAAGCTAGAGTCTTCACTGTGTACTAACTTAAACCACATTTTACTAAATGATTTGTCTGAGTGATCTTTTTACCCTTTGGATTGCATGCTATTTGGGATATTTTGCAGTCACTTTAATGTTTATGGACATCAGACTTATTTGTAAGTTGTTTTTAACACGGTATTGCCAAACAATCCACTTATGCTGTATTGACAAGCTTAGAAAAAGGGCAAAACATGGCCTGTCTGCAACTAAGTAAGATAAGTTCCATGCAGAATTGTTAGTGCTAAGCATTCTAAAATAACTGAAGAGGGTATTATGGTTATCTTTTGATTGCAACCTTAAGTTCATAGTCAGTCTTGCATCATCTAATGGTCCGTTTTATAATGATGAAGTGGAGAGTTTTTATAGATGGGCAGGAGCTTTTTTTTCTTGTTACAGAGTTTTGCTGATGTGGGATTTCCACCATATGGGTTTAGTATTAAACTTGCCATTATGCTTGCATCCAATGATGGGTAAGAATGCCTCAATACTACCATCTAAGATGGAGTAAAATTCAGATGAGTTGGCAGCATCCTCAGGTACAGTGTTTGCTTGGTAGTTATGCAATTTAGGATTATAAGTAAATAGTAAGTAATTGGTTTTAGAACAATCTGTGAATGCAGAGCCATTATTAGGTGATGCAACACAGGCTTGCACTGACAGGGTCACAACCAGGTGGTCAGATTTGACAAGGGAAGGATAATAAACAAAGTGCTGTAATTGGGGGTAACATTTATGAAGGCAATATCTAGAATAGTGTCACCTCTGGTAGGAAGGAAAATTTGGTCAGATATATTAGCATCTACAAAGTACTGGCATCTCGGGCATATTTGTTGTTGGTAGAAAACATTTGCCAGTTTACGTGTAGATAGTTGAAGTCACCCATAAGAAAAGTATTTAGTTAACTTTTCTAACTGGTTAAGGTATTCTGCGTGCTCTTAAGGGGTTCTATAACTGGCTATAATGCCATAATTAATTTTATTAAGTGTTACTAGAACTTCAGCAAATTCCAGATTTGTATTATGGGTAATCTGGCAAGAAGCAATGAGGTTACAAATAAATATGAATACTCAACTGCATTTGCCAGTGGATCTGAACACAAAATAGGGATCGTACCCTGGAATAAAGGGAGTGCTATCAGTACACCAGGACCAGGCTTCTGTAATCAGACAAATGTTGATATCTTCAAAGGTAAGGAAAGCTGCATGTTTATACATTTTGCTTTTCAGGATTCTGTTATTCGACCGTGATTCCTGGATATTAGACACTGTGGGGTAGAAAAAGTTCTAGCCAGTATTCCCAAACTAATCAGAGAAAGATGCAGAGGATCCTTAATAAAGCAAGGGGGTGTACTGACCATTTAAGCTGATGCAGACACACACTGAATCCCTCTAGAATGGCACAAATGTACTAGACAGTTAATTAAACTAATTATCTTATTCTTGAAGTTAGGAAACTTTTTTGGTGAAGGCAGAATACTGCTCAATGCCAGGATCTTGCTGTCTTTGAAGACTAGAGCAGAGGGCCCAGCAATGTCTCTTTGTACCTCCTCCAGGGTGGAACATGATGGTTCACTCTCACATGGCAAAAACAAGGTAATGATCATATGTTACCCTATACTTTGCCAGTCTGACTAGTTCTGTGTCTTTGTGTTAGTTTGCATTTCACATATAATTCTTAGGTTCATAGGTATGTTCTAGGCTAATTGACCACCAGGGACTTTTAAGCCTAGCTGTGCAATCCAACCCAATTGTGTCCCTATGCATCATGAGAGTTTATTAGGAGAGGTATGTTAGGAAGCTTCTAGAGGTTGACATTACTGGGAATAGGATGTTAGTCTTCTAAAGTGCTGTTGTAATAACATTGATATAACCTAACAAAAACTGTTATACCACCCTTAGGATATCACATTGATGAAACAATGTTACTCAGTGACACGTATGTGAATATGTGCACACATGTTTGCTACCTGACTCATCAGACTGAAAAAGAGAGCAACAGTGATATGTCAAGGCAAAAAAACTTATTTACATTTTGAACTATAGCTTTTTTTAATTGGGTGCATGGATCCGTGTATACTATAAAAGGTTGTGTATGCATATTAATATACAAGCAAAACTGAGAACCTCTTGAGGTTGCCTTGTAATGGACATCTTGAGTTGCCCTGTTGTGAGCTCTTTATGAGAAGAGCCTGCCAAGAATTTTTGTTGGTGAATTTACATACATAGCCATTTATATCGCTTTATGTTATTTTGCCTTTTACTTAACTCTTTGCAAATCTGCACAAATAGCTTGATTTTTTTCCCATTAGGATTCACTTCATGTTCCCTGTTCATTACAGCTCAGTCCTAACCTAAAGTATATCTCTCTCTCTCTCTCTCTCTCTCTCACACTCTCTCTCCCTCTGCTTTTGCAATATTATAGTCTGTTTTCACAACAGTAGTAGGAATGCTGCAGGCACTGCGCTGTCCCTTCAGTCAGGAAGAAGCTGACAGATACAGATTAAGTAATCAAAAATAACATGCTATTTTAAGATAGCTATATTACCTCAGTAATATTTAATGGAGGAAATGAATGTTACTCAACATATAATATAAGTTCATTTGCACCTAAATATCACTTTTAGCGAAGCTCTGTAGGATTGTGTTGACTGTGATTCACAGGCTTAAACCCTTGACTACAACAAAGATTACTTCAGAGTGATCAGAAGACTAGGGGTTGGATGATCCCTTCAGAGGGAGATCAGTGTGTGTGGCTCACACTTGATTTACCTATCCTGGTGCAAGGAGGAAGAGTTGGTATGTTCCACTGCAGTACTGACTCCCATTGATAGATGGATGCATTGAAGGAGCCAGATATGCACTGTATTTGCTCAGCAGCCTTTGTTATGTGTGTGTGTGTGTGTGTGTGTGTGTGTGTGTGTGTGTGTGTGTGTGTGTGTGTGTGTGTGTGTGTGTGCGTATATGTATGTGTCAATAACCAACTAACTGATCTGGGTGAAGGTGCAGCAATCTCTTTCTCTAGTGGATGTGTATGCCACTTGCCAGGTAATACAGTTATAATACACAAAAGCACTGAGTCCCAAATGGCAGTAGTGCTTCCAAAAGGTTTATTCACACTTCCAGTACCACGTAAACAAATTCGAAAACAGTATATAAAATACTAGCACGTACTAGTGATGAAAACTGCAAACATAAAAAAACAAAACCATGAATGTTAAGCACTTTTCGTCTGGATTCTATCCGGACTTATTCAGACAACAAACATAAAAATCATGTTTAAATAACTTCTCATTCTAGAATTGACCTATCAGGTCATATTGTTCTCCATTTAAAAGTTTTTTTAAAGCTATATTTACCTTTGTTCAAAATGATCGCAATTTCTACATAAAATCATTTAAATAAGTTAAATTAGTTTATGATTCGATTTACACTAATATATTTTTTGCTAGTTACTGCACAGTACTAAACTTTATAATTAACTAGGAATTGTCACAAAAATGTTGGCTCAATATACAGATGCCACTTATGCTTACGTAGAGATCCTTGAAGAGAAGTTTCAATAATATAGGGTTGTCGATTACACTAGTAACTGCTTGTTTATTAATGACAGCTTGTATTTACATATACATTTTTGAAAACTTGAGTTAAAATATTAATAGAGTGTTGTTCGTTAGATTAGCATATTTTATGTACCTTTATGGACATATTCTAAATGTACTTGTGTACTAATAATACGTGCTAGTATTTTTTATACTGTTTTCGAATTCGTTTACGTGGTACTGGAAGTGTGAATAAACCTTTTGGAAGCACTACTGCTGTTTGGGACTCAGTGCTTTTGTGTATTTTAACCGTTGGAGTATCGTTCATTGGTGCTAGGTAGTACAGTTATGCCATAACTAAAAAAATTCCTGATGACTCCCTGGATAAGAGCATCACCACAACCATCTCTTGCCCTCTTGGGGAATAAATGAACATAACCAAGCAAATGTAGCAAAAACAGTACACAAAAAAGCTCACTTAAATTGGACAATATCCAGTGCCTATATACTATAATGCATATAACCTGGGTTCAGGTAGTAAGTTCTGTGACCATGAAGGAAGTTAGGAAAGTTAGAATGAGTAACAAATGACCTGCTGTTCTTTGTGAGGAATGGGCATCATTCAGCTGCAGCAGAATCTACTGATGGAGACTCAAGACTAGAGGCTAGTCCTGGGCTCATTAATCATAAGGTTGGGGGGAAATTCTGTGTAAAAAGGACTCATGTAAACTAGCTGTGCAAATTGGTGCAGAAGGAGCAATGTGCAATGCATTTTCAAGCCGAATGCCTGGCATGAGGAATGGGCTGTAGCAAGGATATTCAACCCAGAGTGGGTCTGTTATCTCCCACTGTCCAGGGCTGAGAAGATTCATTATTCATGATATTTCTGCATGTAAAGAACAGACCCTTAGCATGGTGATGCGTGGGTGCTGTGTTTTTAGGATGAGAGAAATTAATGTCTTATTGAGAGTCCAAAAATAAATAGTTATTCAAGCTTTTTGTATCTGAATGCCTGTACCTCCTGGATCCCCAGAGAAATAGCCTACACAGCTTTGTGTGAATATATTAGCATACTGAAGGTCTTTGCAATGTATCCCAAGGACTAACTACATTATTGCAATAACATTCCAAAAGCTCTCTTCGTACCTCCCTCATTGTCACACATCTGATCAGTTGTAAATTAAAAAAAAAAAATCCCTCTTCTCTCTCTCATTGTCATGTCTGTTGTTATGGTAATGATGATAAAACAGCCCCTCCCAAATGTTATATCCCTAATAAATAAAAATGCCACTCCTTATATCACCTACTGTAGCATCCTTCTGTCATAATTAAAATGGTAAAAGCAACCACCACCAATTTCCATTCCTGGTGGTCTTGCCCTGAGTAATTTTTTATGCATTAAAGCACTGTCCCTCTGTTGATCTATCCATGATCATTGTTTAAAATTAAATACTTTCCACCCACTTCAACTAGTTGTCATGTTTCCAGTTGTCACTTAATTGTTAAAACATCTACATTGCATTTTTGCACACCATTGCTATCATATCTCTATTAGCAGTGCTTTCAGTGAGATCCCCTCTTTCTCTATACCCACCCCCAGTTGATGTCATCTCCTTAGTAACAGTAGAATATGTTTAATTAGTGAAAGAGACAGGGAGTGGGAAAAGGAGGAGACATGGCAGTAGGAGCCAAGAGGAAGGCATAAAAAGGAGGTGGGAACAATATAGTTATAAGTCCAAAGGAAGTTTGCAGAAAGAATGAACTAAGGGGACCAAACATTTTTAGATATGTGACAGAAAGGAAGAAAGGAGAAAAAGATCCAGCTAAGATTATCACAGATGACAGGAAAAGAGAGGTGATATTAAATAAAATAGTAGGACAAAGCGGAAGGGCAGTAAACCAACACTCAAGATGGAGAAGGAGGAGCTGGAGGGAGAACTGGCAGCCATAATGGAACATTAGACACAGTGCCCATGTAAGCTGCCTCCCAGAGCATTCAGGAACCTGGCTAGTGTGCAGGTGGATCCCATGAGGGAGATCTTCAACAGATCTTTAGGCAGTGCAGAAATACACAATGGCTAGGAGACAGGAAATGGGTTAATAATGGGAACTACACATTTGTTAGCATAACAGCAGTAGCAGAGGGAAGTCATGGAGAGATTCCTGAGGGAAAGGCTGGATGCTTTCCTGGAAACAGGAATCTCCAGAGTAGCATTCAACGTGAGCTCTCAGTGTCTCAGCTGAACCTGATCCAGTTTTATGATTGGGTTATAGCAGAACTTGATGGGGGGAGACAGAGTACAAGTTGCCACCTTCAATAACATGTACTTTTAGACTGCAGAATACATACAGGATACCAGACCATATAACATATATTCTGTATCTCTAAGACAGGATGATATAAGCATCAGTTATGTTAAAGATATACATGTACAGTACACCCATTTTTCATAAGATGAAGTTTCAGACTTTTCTGTAAGGCAAATTATACTACATCAATATATATATATATATATATATATATATATATATATATATATATATATATATACAAACATACATTTTATGTATGTGTAAATGTATAGTGACTGCTGTGCCAGGGGCTGGGTTAGGAAAACACATACCTACTGAACCAGGTAACCATACTAAATAGCACAGAAGAAGGTGTGCTACAAAGGCTGAAATAGACAAGCAAATTATTTCCATGGTAATTAATGGCAATCTCTTGTCTTCAAAAGCTATAGCAGGGTCGCTAACACTGCTGATAGTCCAGGCTCTTCATTCCTGAGCTGGGAAAGGATGCCAACTAGAGTCTTCATGGAGCAACAATGACAGTCAATAGGTGTTCTTGTAAAAAGTTTGAAGTGTATTCCTGAAACTGGGGGAGGGGCTTAAAGCTGTTACACTACATGCAGAAAGTCTTATGACAGACTAAAAGTATCTGAGGTTGGATACAGAAAATTTTGTAAGTACTATCTGTTCTGGATTACTCAAATTGAAGAAAGTCTTTTGAAGTTATTTTCAACACTGGCTTGTTTGGATAAAGAGAATGAATTGTGGAAATATTGTTTTGTTCTGGATCACTGTGAGACAGAACCATCTTTTGTTCAGTAAGAACCATGGAAAGACTGAATTGGAATATTTTTTTAACTGATTTTGTTATTTCTGACATTTTGACAAGAACACTAGACATAATTTTTCCATATAAATAAATTTGTTTAAACCTGGAACAATGCTAATGACTTTTTGATGCTGAAACAAAATGCATTGGTGGATTACAGTGGGTAGAAAATAAATGACGTTTTTCGTGTTTCACTGTTGCAGTCATCACATTTGTATTATCTGCTTGCAGTAGCCCTCAGTCGGCCTGATTAACAAAGTCTTGGGTCCTGCGTCAGTTGCTATCTCTTCTTCCATGACGTTAGATAGTCAGGGGTATAAAACATGCAGCCGACGCCATTACTCCAGTCTTTCTTGCCATGCTGTGCCCGAAGCAGAAGCAGTTCGCAAGTGCTGGTCGGCCGACTCCTGAAATTTTCATTTTCGAGTTTCAGAACCAAAGTCTTCAACTAAAGCTAAGTACCCCATTGGGGAAACTTTTTCTTGCTCTAATCCGATGTCGGTAAAAGTAAATAACTGCATTTCTTGTGGAAAGCAAATACCTTATAATGATTTTCATTCGTACTGTATTCCTTGCCTAGGCCCTGACCACAACGTACCTCGCTGTTGGTTTTGTGCCTTATTTAAACGATGAACTATCTGTCGTTGGTATATTTTCGCATCTAAATATTTCGGTGCTTGGTTCAATTATCCATATTTGTCTTCAGTAAGCCATCCAACTACCGACATTCCGAAAAAATGCAAAGATAAAGACAGAGACAGGCTGCCTAGATCCAAAGCTGCCGATGACACTTCTCCTAAGCTAGTCACCAGTTTGCCGGTACTCAGTAAGGAGCTTTCACAGCCCCTGATACCCGCCACCTCGGATTCGCAGGCCTCTACTGAGACCTATTCGGAGTCTGGTATGCCACGAGATGCTTCAACTGTGGAATCAGTGGATGTCTCTACCTTGGATGGGTCCGGAGCCGCTGTGCAGACACCGGCTTCTGAGGGTGTATTCAGGCCTACTGACTTGCATATCAAACCGGCACCATCTTTTTCTTCAAGGCCTAAATCTCAAACCATGCCTAGAAAACTGATGCCCAGACCACATGGTCAGGCCTCTATGCCTAAAAAACAAATGATAAGAATGGCTGAAGACCTTATTACTTTAATCAGGGGAAGCCAACCTTCCCCCTCTAAGAGACCTAGGACTGAGTTTGCTTATGATACTTCTGACCAGGA
Organism: Protopterus annectens; assembly: GCF_019279795.1. Classification (NCBI taxonomy): domain Eukaryota; kingdom Metazoa; phylum Chordata; order Ceratodontiformes; family Protopteridae; genus Protopterus; species Protopterus annectens. The sequence continues at coordinate 122,679,093 of NC_056733.1, read as the reverse complement.
TTCTGAAATTTCTGTTTCCTCTGTTGACCAGGATTTACCCTTATCTACCTATGAAGATTCTGATGTTGAGGACTCTATTCCCTCTGCTTCCCCCCCAGAGGATTTCTCTTTTGGTGAAACCTTGCATACTCTTGGGGAGCATTTTCAGTGGGAAAGTCAGGAATTCTCTGATTCTAAAAAGAGGCTTAGGGATTTCTTACTCCTGCCCCAGCACAGGCCTTTAAATATCCCTCCTGTACTAGGCATTGTTGATGATGTCTTTTCGGAATCTAGCCTGGCCTCTGACTATTTACCTCCTGCTCCCAGAAAACCTGATAGATATTATAGGGTTCTTGGCTCTCACAAGATCCTTTTCAAAAATCCTACTGCAGATCCTGAGATCATTTCACAGAGAGCCAAGGACATTAAAGCTACTTCTGCCAAAAATCCTACCCCCTCTGATAGAGACTCCAGGGCACTGGATAGATGGGGTAAGAAGATATACACTTCTGCAACCTTGGCCATTAGGGCTTTAAACTGCCAGTTTCATATGTTGAAGTATCAGCAGCATATTATTGGATTGCTTAAACAGAAAATGATGTTGATTCCTGACTGTGATGAAAATAAGGATTTACAGGATTTAATGCTTTCTGCTGAGCAGGTTGAAAAACATACTTTTCAATGTGGTTTTTATTCACTAGAGGCATCTTGCAGTGCTGCTGTCACTGGGTCTGTACTTAGAAGGCATGCATGGCTTATGGAGCAAGCTTTGCCAGATCACGTTAAAGCTAAATTACTGGATGCTCCCTTAAATCAGGACCACCTGTTTGGCAACAAGACAGAAGAAGTTCTTAAAAAAATGGAGGAAAAAGCTAAATCTATGCAAACTGTTAAAGATTTCTTACAAGTACAACCTCCAAGATTTAGCAGGCATTGGCCTTCTAAGAATTGGTCCTTTCCTGCCTCTTCCAGGCCTTATCAGTCCAAACCCAGATGCAGCAAAACTCCCAAGCTTCAGTCCCAGGGTATGTACAGGATTAAGCAGTGGGGGGCCCCACTTCCAAATCTGGGAGTAGTAGAACTCCCCCCATGGTAAACTATCTCAGTGACTTAACTTTAAAACTTCCAAGCACTTCTCAACTGACTGCTCCTTTGGAGGGAAAGATTGCTCTACATGCAAAAAACTGGGAACTCATTACCTAGGATAAATGGGTTTTAAATATAGTTTCCCAAGGATACAGATTTCACTTCCACATGTTAACCAACCCCAAACGGTTGGCCAGATCTGCCCCCAAATCAGCAGGCAGAGGCTCAAAAGCAAGTACTCTCTCTCTCTTAAGCATAAAGGCTATTCAAACTGTACCAGAAGAAGAAAAGGGACAAGGTTTCTACTCAAGACTTTTCCTGGCACCCAGAAAAGACAACTCCTGGTGTCCTATCCTGGACCTGTCTACTTTAAACACTTTTTTGGTGATTCCAAAATTCAAGATGCTAACCCTTCACCAGTTACTTCCTATGCTAGGCAAAGATGCCTGGTTGGCAACACTTGATTTAAAGGAAGCATACCTGCACATCCCAGTCAGGGAATCTAGCAGAAGATACCTTCACTTCAAAGCAGAATCAATGATTCCTATCATACCTTGCCTATGGTTAGAGTTCCTTTGGTGGGCAGAGGCCTGCCACCAAAACAAGGCACTACCATTCACTTTACCCCCTGCCACCCAAACCCTAACTACAGATGCATCAGACTATGCATGGGGGGCTCACCTGGCAGGGAAATGCATTCAGGGCAAATGGAACCCAAGTCAAATGCACCTGCATATCACTCAAAAAGAAATGTTAGCTGTACAGAATGCTCTGACAGCCTTCAAGGACCACATTCTTCCAGGACAATTAATGGTAAAGATAGACAACACCACTGTTATGTGGTACATGAACAAGCGGAGGGGTACCCATTCTTACCCCCTCTGCAGACTAGCCATGGCACTGTGGAACTCAGCCTTGAGCTACCAAGTGCATATATAAGCTCAATTTCTGCCAGGAAAACTAAATACACTGGCAGACGGGACTAAGCAGAAACCTCATGGACCCACATGAGTGGAAACTGGAACCAAAGACTTTCAACATATTGACAAACAAATGGGGGAGCCCATATATAGACCTGTTTGCCTCCCCCCAGAACTACCAATTGGACAAATTTGCACAAGAACTCCCCACAAACAAGCTTGGAAAGTGGATGCTCTGTCCTTCAGCTGGAAAAACCTATCAGTTTATGCCTTTCCTCCTCTGCCTCTCCTCTCCAAAGTACTACTAAAGATCAAGCAGGACAAACCAAGGACGATATTGATTGCACCAGACTGGCCACGCCAACACTGGTACCCCCTCTTGTGCAGTGTGTCACTGTTGGCTCCATGGCACCTGCCTCAGACCCCTACCCTGTTGTCCCAGCAGGAGAACCAGATTCTGCACCCTCAGCCTCAAACCCTGAACCTAGCAGCCTCGCTAATTACCTAACCTCTCCTTTACCATCCCTCAGTAAACAAGTGATGGACATCATTTTAGAGTCATGGAGGCCTAGTACTAGAAAATCTTATGCTGACAAATGGAAAAGATTCTGTGCCTGGAACCAATCTCAAGGGATGAGCACAGCAGCGCCCAACTTACCTCAGATTCTTCAATACTTAACTGAGATGCTTCACAAGAGCTTTTCTTTTTCCTCCATCAAAATTCACGCCTCAGCCATTTCAGCTCATTATAACACAGAACCTCCCCTCTTGTCTCATCCACTGCTCAAGCAGTTCCTCACTGGGACCAAGAATTTAAGACCACCCAGGAGAGCCCCAACTCCAGCCTGGGACCTTAACTTTGTATTGGAGAAACTCACTCTTCCTCCTTTTGAGCCAGCTGCTAGTGCAGATTTAAAATTACTTTCTTGGAAAACAGCCTTCCTTTTAGCAATCACTTCAGCAAGAAGGATATCTGAATTACAGGCACTTGTGGCAGTGGAGCCTTTCATCATCTTTAATGTGGACAGGGTATCTCTCAGAACCAATTCCTCCTTCTTGCCCAAGGTGGTATCCAGTGTGGCTCTTAATCTGTCATTCATTTGCCACCCTTCTTTCCTAATCCACAGAAGAAAGGGGAATGGATACTGCGCTCCTTAGATGTGCACAGACAACTTATATTTTACTTGGACAGGAGTAAACCTCAAAGGAAATCTGAACAACTGCTGGTGGCATTTGCTGCAGGGCAGAGGGGAAAGCTATTTCAAAGCAAACCATTTCTAAACGGATAGGCCATTGCATTCTTTTCTGCTATAAGCACCATGGAAAACCTATCCCACAGGGGATCAGACCCCATTCAATCAGGGCTGCATCTACCTCTACAGCCTTTCTCAGAGGTGTCTCTACCAGGGACATCCTAGAAGCTGTTACCTGGAGTTCTGTACATACTTTCACCAAGCATTACCATTTATCAATTTTCTCTAAATCCAGAGCTAGCTTTGCCACTGCAGTCTTGCAGGGCCTTATAGCTGGTCCAAATGCTATCTAAATTCCTCCTCCCATCCTTAGCTTTGGGAATCTACCCAAATCTGATGACTGCAGCCGTGAAACATGAAGAATATAGTACAGTTGTGTACACTTACCATAAATGTAGATGTTCGAGTGTATTCACTGTTGCAGTCCTGGTTACCCTCCCTCTAGCCCCCTTACTTCTTTTGGCTATACCTCTACTCTGCTTTACTATGCTTAAAAGCTTTTTGGTGTATTTGATTTTTTTTTGGAGGTATAACCTTGTATACATACATACATACATACATATACATATATATATATATATATATATATATATATATATATATATATATATACATATTTTTTTTAATTGCTTCCCATTAAGGGGGCACCTGACATCTGGGGCAAAATAAACTGATGTAATGGCGTCAGCTGCATGTTTTATACCCCTGACTACCTGACGTCACGGAAGAAGAGACAGCAACTGACACAGGACTTTAATCAGGCCGACTGAGGGCTACTGCAAGCAGATAACCCAAATGTGATGACTGCAACAGTGAATACACTCGAACATCTACATTTATGGTAAGTGTACACAACTGTACTTTTCTTTCATAACTATGACTTGCCTACTTGCTCTACCTGAGTTTTCTACACACCAGAATAAGGAAAATAATTCTTCCCAAGTATTAATTACTAACTGACTGCATAACAGAAGCAAACCTCCAAAGTAAATGCTGTTCCTTAAAGTGGCAGGAATCTGCTGTATTGCATGAAACCTTTCTTGATAAAACTGGAAAACTGTTAAACCCTTGTACGTATATGGGCATTTATATTGGTTGAAGGAATTTTCATAGCAGGAAAAACAGTTGTTTAGAGGAGCAGTTAAAATCCTTGTACCCATACAGGGCTACATTGTAGACAGTGTAGTCTTTTTCTTTTTTTTTTTGTAGTTGGTGAACTTTTTCTCTGAAGTCTAGCTGCTGTATCCCCTACAACATAGAGAAACTACAGTACCTAAGACTGGTGAGAGCTACTACTGCTCTTCAACTAATTCTCCTAGAAAAGTGCAGCCACTTATCAAAACCACTCAGTCTACAAGAGGAAATGGACTAACATCTACTTAGCCTGTAAAAACTGATCTGCACAATTGTGAGCAGCCTCCCATCTCACTGGACATTTTAAACACCAGTGGCCATCTGAAGAAACTAGATAAGATTATGCAGATGACTGTCTGGTGGCATTTAAACAGTACAAATCTAGTGAGAACTAGGCCCAATATACTTAGACCATAGTTCTGTCATCCCTCTTCAATGCTGATTCCTGATGGCATACATGGATTTGGAAGATGATGATGAAGATGCACATGACTACCTGAAAATGATACTAGAATTTTTAGCAAGGAATGGAGCTTCACCTTAAGCATAGTCCTTTAATTTTAAAAACTGGACATTCAACATGGTTAGACTGGTAAGGTCACCAATGACTGTTTTAATGCAAGTAAACTACATATAAATAATCTAAGTGAAATTATAGAAGTCTTGGCCATAGACAAATTAAAAAGGGCACTCCATAGCAATTTATGAAAGTGGGCATCCAAGAGTCACCATAAGTCTTCTGAAAAGCTAGTTGTTGCTATTGAATGCTTTATTAAGTGAGAGTAGAAATCCTAAGTCAGATTTGCATGCAGCCAGGGTTAAAAATATGCCTCATCTAAGTATGTCTCTTTGCCATCAACAAAAACAATACTACCATTTAAATGTTTGTTTTAAATGTTCTAGAAAAGGGCAAATAGCCAAAAACTACAAAGTCACTGGCAACAATAATTTACTTATAAAGCTGTTATTGCTAGTCCAAAAATTGTACATAAAATATACCAATGAAATGTGACAATGCTGAATTTTTAGCCACAATAGCATAACGTTTACATTCACTGTCCTGTTACTAAACATGTTAACTGCAATACTGTGGTAGAGGGGAAATAAATTTAATGATTGCTGGACTCGGGAATCAAGATTAACTTAGAAAAGGGTAAGAGCAAACTTCATAGGAAAAAATAGGAATTGTGTGAACAATACATGCAAGGGAGGAATGAGGTTTAAAAGGCGTCGGGACTTAAATGAACTATGTAATGTTTGACTGAAAAAAATTGGATAGATTATAAGTGATGCATAATTTTTGCAAATGGGAGTGTGTCACTATAGTTAGTGATGTAAAATACTTGCAACTAGGATTGTGCCAGTGTGGTTTGTTTTAATTTGTACAAATGTATGATTGCCTATGAAGTAAGTGATGGTTTAATAAAGATACTTCTTGTTTAAAAAAAGGCATAAATTGAATCATTTATGTAATGTTTCTTAGGTTATATGATGCATAGCAATATATGTGAAGTAAAATAAATACACAGGTTAGCGAACTAACACAAGGCAAAAGTTCAATGAGAAATGAAGGTTTTTAAATATATTCGCTAACCTGTGTGTAGATATAATCTGTTTGTGTTTCCTGACGTGAACCATTAATCCTATCTGTTGGATAATTGTGTTTTTTAATTTGTGTGAAGTAAATGTTTGTTATGTTAATTACAATGCGATTACTTTTATAGGAATGTAAATTTGCTTATGTCACAAGTGATAATTCAATAAAGGTGTTTAAAAAAAAAAATTACCTTTGGTCATAATATGTGTAAGCATAAAACAACTACTAAACAGAACACTGATATGATATATGCATATGGAGATAAAGGGAATACTATGGATGACAGGTGAAATACAAGCCAGGCTAGGCAAGGTGTTACTCCCAGTAGCTCAAGTGCTTGATTTAACAAGTGATGTGATAAATGGCAAAGACTTTCCCCAATTCAAAAACTGTGGAAGAGATAAAAGAAAAAGTGCAAATAAATACATTATCAGACATAAATAGTCGTAGTTAAGAGGAAAGGTTGTTGTTGTTGTGTCTTTCGGCTTTTCCCGGTTAGGGGTCGACACAGCAGAACTCCAGTCCGCTAATGATTGGCAGTAGATTTTTATGTGCCGAGTTAAAAGCCCTGATGCACAACCTTCAATGAAGGTATGCCCATTCACGCATGTCTCCAGACAGAAGATGCTCTAGCTGAGAATCGAACGGGACAATGTCTTACTGTGAGGCGACAGCACTAACGCAGCACCACCACCGCAGTAGTTAAGAGGAAAGGTGTAGAACTTAAAAAAAAAAAAAAAAAACTGAGCTAAGATTTGGATCTGGGTGGAAAGGTTAGACAAATCTGATACTACATCTTGCTAAAAGACAGCAGTTATTAAAATAACAAAATAAAATAATAGAGAGACTAACATGGAAGTTGGGTCTTATCAAAATGTACCAACTGTTAAAGTAACAATAAAGGTCAGTCTGGACATTGACAGGGAAGGGCCCAGAGTTAGGACTATATTAAGGAACAGAGGTGTAGAAAAATGAGGAAGAGACATCAACTTTGGAGTGAAGAAAAAATGAAAGTGGGTTGTGAACAGAGTTTTAAGCTTCTACAAGCAGACAGCCAGTTAGAAACAGAAGTAGGAATATAAGTGTAAAGCAAGTAAAAGAACTATTTAAGATGAGAAATGGAAACTCCAGTACCCAGATGTTAGAAATTTAATTGCATTTGTTATTGTTTTTAGAGGACAATTAGATGACAGGGAAGCCTATACCTGTATTTATATGAGAAGAATCCCTAGGCACCATTTCGTATCAGAATACTGGTGAAAGTAATGATAATTTGTCTAACCTCCAGATAAGCTATGAAAAATTTAAAAAGGGCCCAACAGGAAGACAATATACTTTGTAGAGCAAAAGAGAATATAGCAAAAATAATTGGGAAACCAAGGAAATAGAACAAGCTCCACTTCATAAACATACTGATTGTGTCTTTCGGCTTTTCCCGGTTAGGGGTCGCCACAGTGGAACTCTGGTCCGCTAATGATTGGCAGTAGATTTTTACATGCTGGCTTGCCGGGCCTAATGCACAACCTTCACCGAAGGAACGCCCATTCACGCATGTCACCACACAGAAGACACTCTAACTGAGAATCGAACGGGCAACATCTAACTGTGGGGTGACAACGCTACCGCAGCACCACCACCGCAGCTACTATGAACTTAGAAATCGGTTCATATGTTCATAGGTGTATACTGGGATAATGGCCACAGGGGCCTTTTTAAGCCAAGCAATGCATCCCAAATGTATTTGATAACTTTAGGGACCTTAAGATTATTCTAAGGAGTAGATGCAGGCTAGAGCTTGGGCTCTGTCCATTAGGGACATTGGTGCCAGAAAAGGGGTGAATTTCTCACTCCACATCCACTGGTCCAAATTATGCTTGAACTGGTTTAAGGAAGAACTCTGGATCACATGGATGGGAAGCCTGTTCCAGAAAAGGAGTATTCTTTGAGATACATACCCATCTGTCCAACATGTCAAATTTATGTTGCAAGCAAGTTTTAAGTCCTTAGATCAGGTATTTCTGATGCTATTTGTTTTGCAGATATGCAGAAGGTCCATCAGAGTGGGATCCAAGGATGACTTGTATGCCAGGCATAGATCACCCCTCAACACTGGAGACTGAGTATAGGAACAGGGCTTTCAGGGTGATACTTGAAGGACATATTATTTATGTCCTGTATCCTTTTTGTGAGGAACCTCTGTGAATGTTCTGGTTGTTGCATGTGCCTGGTCAGGTACATATTAAAAAGGAAGTTATACTCAGTGATTGGTCTGATGAGGGCTGAATACAGTGGAAGCATAACTTTCTTGGACCTAGACACCATACCCTTGCTTATAGGTAGTGCAACATAGAATTATTATCGTACTACCAGAGACACATGATAGCCAAAGGCCAAATTACTGTCTACATATATCCCCAAATCCCTCACTACTGGATCAACTCTTTGGGGTGTGTTATCAATGAGGTAGCTTCCAGGAGTGGCTGACTTCCTAAGGAAAATTATTATGCATTTCCTGACACTGAGTTTTAGACTGCAGTTCTGGCACCAGCTATTTGTCTGAGTCAGCCCATCTTGGAAGCTATTTGTATCTTGGGATGATTCTATGATTATACCTAGCTTACAATTGTCAGCAAACTTGGTTAGCCAGACACCCTTGACATTGGCCTAGATGTCAGAGAAGTGGATGCAGGAAAGGAATAAAACCAGCACAGAGTCTGGAGGGACTCCACTAGTGACTGACCTCTTTGTGGAGACAGACTCCTCTATCCTAACTTCTTGGGTTCTATCCAAGAGTCACACAGCTATCCATAAGGCAACATAGGCATTTGCACCTAATTCCATGAGTTTGTCTACAATGCTGAGTGGGCTATTGAATCAAATGCCTTGGCCAGCTCAAAGTAGGCAGTATTCACCATTTTGCCCTTGTTCATTGTCTTGGTGACCTTCTCGAAAAAGTCCACCAGGTTCAGCAGGTATGATCTGCCCTTGACACAACCAAATTGACATAGATCCAGTATCTCAAGATTTCTTATGTCACTGTTAATCATTTCCATAACTCTTTCCATGTCTTTGCATATGAGACTAGAAAGGCTTATTAGCATGTAGTTTCCAAGGTCTGCAGATGGCCCACCCTTGTGAAGAGGGATTACCACTGCAGTTCTCCATTCATATGGCACAAAGTCTGTGTGGTGGCTATGGTTAGATGGTGATTCTAGTGGTCCTGTTAGGTCTTACTTCACGTTATTTACAAGGCATCCTGGGATATTATTGGGGCCCATTGATACAGTATTCTTGGCCTTGGAGAACATGTCGAGGACATGCTGTCAAGTGATAGTTGGGGGGTTATGTTCAATGGTATTTACAGAGGTTTAACTGGGGGAGAAAGGAGTAAAATAAGAGAAAAATTTGTTGGCCAATAGATTTGCTATATCTTTTCTCTCGGTATAGGAGGATCCTTTTACAATTAGTTATTCACATTGTTGTGTACTGTGTTGCAGGTTGCAGACATAGCTAAAGAAAATAAAAATAAATAAAAAAATAAAGCCCTATTGTTGTCCTTGGCCTGGAAGACTATTTTTACCTCCAACTTGACTTTGGTAGACTTGATTTGTACTCTAATTGCTCATTTAGATTGATGGGAATTTTTTTATCTTTCTGGTCTATGCACTTCCTTATTTCTGCCATGACTTTCTTCATTTTGTTGTACACCCTATTTATATTAGGTTCCACCTGGGTGATTTGTTTCTTGTGTTTGTTTTACATGTTTTTTTGCTGGTAGGCACAGGTGTTATGTATCTATTGATATGGTTGTATACAGTCTCTGTGAACAATTCCACATAGACAGCAGTGTTCTCAGGGCTTGTGGAGCTTGAAATTTTGCCAGGTTTCACTTAGTATTAGGAAGTTTGCCTTAGAATAGTTCCTAAATGTTTCAGGGTTAGAAGGGGTCCTGGGTTTTGTTTTTATTTCAAAAGGTACAGCTTTATGGTCCGACCTCTCCAGAGAGGGCATTACATTTGGAAGTTGCAGCATTTTCTCAGCATGTTTGTGATGACAAAGTCCAGGAATCTTTGGGTTTGCACATCTGGAATCATGTATGATTCCCTTTTCATAGTGGGTAGTGAAAGCCACTCAAGAATATGGTACTGGGTTGAATGATGAGTGGCTTCAATAAGTTTAATTATGTGTTATGGGTTTCCTAAATCATAGACATGGACCTATAGCTTCCAAGGATATGGAATGGGAGTTTGCCTATGGTGATTTGAACATGGAGAAGTTCTAGTGCATCATCCTGTTTGATCAGTCTTGAGGTATGATTGTTTTTGATGAAAATGGGAACATATTCTCTGGAAGTGAGGTGAGTTGACAGATTTTAAGGATTCACTGTTGGAGATGCTTGGTGGGCAGATTGGTCTGACGAGGGAGATGATTTTTCTGAGCTATGATACAGAATCAGAATTGCCTAGACATGGTAAGACCTTTCTGTGTCTAACAATGGTGACTGTGAAAAAAGCAATTACTAGAAAATGGAAATCAAAATCTAAACCAACTATACTGGAAGTAGTGAATATAGTAACAAAGATAAAACAACTGGAACTGAGATCTTTAGAAAAGGGTAGGAGCAAACTATATAGGAAAAAATAGGAATTGTGGGAACAATACATACAAGGGAGGAATGAGGTCTAAAAGGCTACAGGACTTAAATGAGCTATGTAATGTTTGAATGAAAAAGACTAGGTAGATTATAAGTGATGTATAATGTTTGCAACTGGGAATGTGTCAGTATGATTTATTTTGTAAAATGCTATGATGGTGTCAGTGGGGTTTTGTTTTCATTTATATAAATGTATGATTGCATATATGGTAAATGATGGTTTAATAAAGATGTTTCTTGTTAAAAAAAGACAGTAATTCAATAATTGATGTAATATTGGATAGATTATATGATATATAGCAATATACGTGAAGTATAATGTTTATGTTAATATAGTTTGATTAGTTTTATATAAATGCAAAGTTGCCTGTGTCACAAGTGATAATTCAATAAGATGTTTGGTAAAGAAATCAAAACACCTCCAACCTTCATGTCCAGGTTTCCGTAGGCAGTCTCATATCTTAACCTTGCAGCTATAGGCCACCCTCTTTGAGCCAAGAAACCCATAACTCATACTTGGACTTACTGATTCAAATGTGTGGAAGGCATTGTAGCTCTGCACTGCCTTGATAATCTACCTAGCTTTAAACCATGTCTCAGTAAGTGCACAAATCTCTGCATTCTCCAAGATGAGGAGTGCTTGGAGAGAGTGGAGTTTCTTGTTTAAGCTACTGGCATTGAACAGTAACATATTCACATTTTCTAGGAGTGGTTTAGCTATGTTGTAAGTTTTGCCCATTTGGTATGAACTAAAAAATGACCTGCTCTACAGAGTAATCTAAGGCAAAGAACAAATACTTTGCCAGTTAGTAGTCCCAAGGCAAGGCTTTTCAGAAAAATTATGTTTAAGTTAGTATATAGCCAAATTTTGTATGATCATATAGGGAGGGACAAGGCAAAAGCAAGGATTTTAGATATATTTTTTGTCTTGGTATTATGAATAACACAGAGCTTTTTTGTAGCTTGAACAGAATGTCAAAATATAGCAATCAACCCAGGGGTAAGGAATCTGTGATACCCTTACCCACTGTGGAATCCCCCTTTGAATGAATAGCAATGGACATTGTGGGGCCACTTATAAAACTAAATAAGGGACATCAGTATATATTGGTAGTTACTGATTATCCAACAAATTTTAAGGAAGCCGATATCACTATGAAGAGCCAATGCAAAATCCATAGCTAAAGAGATAGTGTTGCATTCTTCTAGGCTAGGAATGCTCTGAGATATTCTTACTAACCAAGGCACCCCATTGAAGACCAGAGTAATGCATGAACTTTACCAATATTTTAAAGGGAAACAGCTAAGGATATCTGTGTACTACTCTCAGACAGATAAGTTAGTTGAGCACTTTAATACAACAAAATTAATGATATATAAAGCTAGAGAAGTAGATGGGAGAACCTCAGACCAATTACTTCCATACCCTTTCTTTGATGCAAGGGAACTTCCCCAAGTCTCAAATGGATTCACACCATGTGAACTACTGAATGTCAGACATCCCTGCTGCTTGAAAGATATAGCAAAGGAAACCTGGGAAGATAAAAACAACCCCTTTAAAAATATGATATAGCATGTTTAGACCTGCAGGACAGATTAGGAACTGTAATGTTTATAATAAAATGATATATGAAGATAGCATGGGAAAGACAACAGAGATCAAATAATAGAAATGCTAATTTCAGAGAACTCAACCCAGGATATAAGGTGCTTGTGTTAAGGGCCACTGCAGAAAACTATTTCCTTGAAAAATTGCCAAGACCTTTTGAATTTGTAGAAAAAGTAAATGAAGTGAACTATAGTATATGTGTGTTGTTGTTGTTGTTGTTGTGTCTTTCGGCTTGTCCCAGTTAGGGGTCGCCACAGCAGAACTCCGGTCCGCTAATGTTTGGTAGTGGATTTTTACGTGCCGAGTTACCAGCCCTGACGCACAACCTTCAATGAAGGCACGCCCATTCATGCATGCCTCCACACAGAAGACGCTCTAGCTGAGAATCGATCGTGAGAACGTCTTGATGTAAGGGGACAATGCTACCGCAGCACCACTACCGCGGGTACTATAGTATATGTGTGTAAAGTAGACCCATATATATATATATATATATATATATATATATATATATATATATATATATATATATATATATATATGGGTCTACTTTTCTTTGTCGAAATTTCATTATTTCGAAAAAGAAAAGTAGAGGACCACTTACACGAAAGTGCACTTAAACAAAATTGCAGTTTTGCAATTTTCTACGAACCGATAAGAAAGGAAACAGGAAACACTGCGGCGCCAAAGCACAGTACAGTGGGGAAAAAAGAATTTACCTGTTTCCCCACTCTAGTGCAATCTTAGATTTAGTATATTTAAGTAGTGGGGGTGTGGGGGGGGGTGCCTGCAAAAATTTTTTTTTGTGTTTCCTTTTTGTGTTTATCGGTTCGTTGAATCGATATTTGCGAAAGTGCACTTTCATTTACGTGCCTTTTCCCATAAGTGGTCCACCACTTTTCTTTTTCTAAATAATGCAATTTCGACAAAGAAAATTATATATATATATATATATATATATATATATATATATATATATATATATATATGTGTGTGTGTGTGTGTGTGTGTGTGTGTGTGTGTGTGTATATATATGTGTGTGTGTGTGTATGTATAGATATATATATATATATATATATATATATATATATATATGTATATATATATATATATATATATATATTTATGTATATTTTTTTATATATGTATATATATGTATATATGTATTTATATATATATATATGTGTGTGTGTATATATATATATATATATATGTGTGTGTGTATA